>NC_141832.1:21790863-22090863 GCF_982586985.1 Callionymus lyra | reverse complement strand
AGAATGGAACCATATATAAAGGTTGACAGTAATCCCACTGAGGGGAGACGTTCATGTTAACGATTTCATAAAAAGACATTCATGCACAAAACCTCACAATAAAGCAAGAAAAAAAAAATCCAGAAAGTAAAAAAGAATTAAATCAAGAATTTGAAATGATCTAAGAATATTTAAAATATAATAACATCCCTTGCTACATCCTTATAAACATCTTTATAACTTTACTTGCTAAAATTGCCAGCATCTTCCAGGTATAAAAAATGTAATTTGAAACCAAATTACTGAACATTCTGGCCTTAAAATTGCAAAAAAAAAGGAGCTGAAGTTACATGAATCATGTTAAAAAAATTATATTAAATATTGTCTTAATGTAATCGAAATTTCGTCTAATTTAATTAACATTCTTTGGACCTAAGTCTTTGGACCTCTTTTCTCCCCCTGCAATTAACAAAAGAAGCAGAAATGGGTAAAAATCTTCCTTCCTTGCTTATTATGCAATAAATATGGTTCTATTCAAGTTGGACAAAGTTTTAATTTTCCATTTGGGTCTTCATTGGTATTGCCAACTCATTGTCGCTCTGTCGAGACAATTTCAAGTAAAAAATTATATCTCAATAAAGTATATTTATTTTACTGAAGTGATTGCATTCTTAAATAAACTTAACATTTTCTTTCATTCATTATTTGCAACCTATACCTTTAAAATGTCCAGAAATCTAAAGAAAACTGCAGAACTTGACCAAAGTTTAAATGACCTGTTATTTACCTGGAAAAGTACATTAAAATATATTTTACTTACATACAACCGGACAAAAGCAGACATCTACAATCATGAGTAGGGATCAGTACCGTTACGGTTTTATCCCGTATGTATCCGGTAACGTCGAAAACATGCAAACGTTTCAGACCCTTTTGGGAGTTTTTTATATATTTATATAAAGATCGCTGCATCAATTTGGTGAATTAACTTAATAGCATGCATGCTCAAAGTAAATTACGCTTAAAAAAAACATATAGTTACCCATAGATCAACAACTGCTGTTATCATCATCAACCGTCTGTCATTTCTGTGACACTGGCATTTCTAGCAGAGCTCGTCCCTCCGCGGTCCGTTGTGCTAACTCCGTCTTGCTGGCTATCAAATACGGTGTACCTCTTGGCTTTTAAAACAACGCTTTGCATTGCCAGTTATTTCACGAAATTCTAAGTGCTGTCACAATATCACATTCAAACACTTGTTGCTGAGTCTTAATGTTTTATGGTAAGGGTCACCCTAGACGGTTTCGCCTTAAGCATTCTGATAGCAATGCTAAATGTACTTTTAATTTTAATTATGCAAGAAAATATAACCGGAATGAGGCACCAAAATCTCTGTAGCTATTAGTTCTGCAAACCATCCATTACGCAAGAACTGGTGCCGTTCTGGCACCAAGTAACGTTGCCTATCCATAATCATAAGACGCATCAGAGCATTGAGGTTACACTATAAGTCATATAAATAATGTTTAGCTGCATTATCAATGTGCGTGAAAGTATGTCCATTTTAGCTACAAGGATAAATTAGCCAACCTTTCCCTGAGAGGTTTTGAAATGTTAAGCCCTGAGCTTAAGCTCCTCCATAGGAGCATCAGAACCATTCATTCCTGATCCTGGAGGTGATACGTCTCTGGCTAAAGGTCCAACTGTCAGCTTACATCATGAGAGAATGTTTAGGATTGATTCTCCATGGGTCTCTCGGAAGGAGGGGCTGTTCTCCGGTTTGATATTTGAATTGAGGAGAAGTTATATAACAGCAAGAGGAGCAGGTTGATGAAAGTGTATGAGAACAAAGTGTGACAAAGAGGAAGTAGTTAAGTAGCTGATTTCTGTGAATCATGACAGAGCGCTAAGAAATGAGGAAATATTGATACACAGATATATTGCAAAGTTTTTCTCACAATACTGTATCAATTTACTTTTATTTATTTCCAAAATAAATGGGTTTTTTTCTTTCAACTTTTTTGTGGCTTTCAAAATCATATTTCATTCTCATCATAGATCTTTTATTGTTACCTTTTTTAATAAAGTGTATATAGAATAGCTGCCTTGGGGCTTGGTTCTGTTTTTCTATTGCTCATTTTGTATTATATTATTATTTTTTATTATGTACTGACACCTCTAAAAAAACACCTTGTGTTCAAAACACTGGCAATAAAAGTTTCTGATTCTGATAAAATATAACTATTTATTTAAACGACAATTAACGTGCAAATATTCCCTGTGTTTGTTAATTTTTGTGTTGCAATTAAACTTCTGGCTAAGCTAATGGAGCAAATAAATCCTGCGAGACCCTATAAATGACTGAGAACGAGAGGATACAGTCGACTCGATTTGTGTATGATTTGGTTTAAAAACAAATGAAAGCAGCTATGACTTTATTATTTGGTCTGTGAATTGTGCAAGACCAGAGTCAAAGTACACGTACGGTACGACAAATAAATTATATTTACCATGACCTGTGTGAATAAGAACCTTCACAGAAAGATTGTATACACATATACTTCACAATATATTGTATAGTTCCCCTGTATTGTAACACGTGTTCTAATACACACCACTAGTAGAAATAACAGATTAATCTGTATTATTTAAAAAGGAAAACTATTCTAAAACGTGCTTTCAACTTTTGGGTGAAGAATAATAATGTCATGGTTTGACGTAGGTGCTCAGATGTAGATGTACATTGAAGATGTCAGGGCTTCAGGCTGGCCTCAGGCCGCTGATCTTCTGCTCTGCAGTTTAATGCTGACGTGTAGCTGAGAAATGAAAATCAATAATATTTCAGTAGGAGAAAGGAGAGCTGGGTGCCATAAGGAAATGAAAGTATAGATCTAAGGGCGTGTTATTTCTCCCAGGATGGCTTCTCAATGTTATTGCTCTCATGGATTATTTATCAACCATCAGAGCCTCCAGTTTCAAAAGCATTAGCAAATGTGTAGTTACATCTTTGGTTTTAATTGTAAGACATTAATGCAAGTTTGTCTGGGTTTAAATAGCTCCCTCTTCGCTCTGTTGTTTTTCCTCGAGAGATCTCTGCCCAGTTCGAAGAACGATAATTCAGTCTGACCACTGAGTGATAGTCTGGGTTTGAGGGCAGAACCGTCGCTGTGTCTTCCGAGCCTGGCATTGCCAGAGGCTGATCAGCTGTGCAGATAAGAAAGAGAAAACCAGGGCAACATTCAGCCTAAACCATCCGATCGCATCGCACTCTCACGCTCAGTGCAGCAGTCGTTGACTAGTGACCCCATCGTGTCGGATCTTGGCAACCACAGTCAGGCAGGTGGAGCTCTGAAGTGTGGTGGGACACCTGTCTGTCTTCAATGTATAGTCAGTTACTATGCTTGGTAGTTATTGACTGCAACATAAAAACAACATTTGTCTTGCTCAACAATGACTTCAAGAGCTTTTTTTATAACTATATAATACGTCTGATTATTAACTCATTACTTTAGAGCACAATAAGTCATGCTTTAACAATTAGATCCTTTAGATATCATTAAAATATATTCAACATGAAAATAAAAATAGATTAAACCAATAATGTTTTACAACAACAATAATAAATCTTACAATTGCAAATGTTTTTAAGACTTTTTTTAGTACGTCCTACGTGAGATCATTACCAACATTTTGTCCTTTGAGTTCAATTAACCCCATTTTATCTTAAAGACATTACGAGACTAAAATAAAAGGTTGTACATTTCTTATAGAACAGGGACAGTAAATGTAACCACAAATGTTCCTTCACTGACGTGACAACCATTGTGCCTTTGACGGATCACAGTCATTAAAACATTTTTCATAACAGCCTCGACTCTATTATAGTATTTAACATGTTGATGGTTCGTGCTTTTCATTCTCTCTCATTACTAGGCCAAGTAAGGTCTGCGTAAGAAACCATATTGTGTAAAGAGTTGATTTTTTCCCCCCTCTTAATTTGCAGTTAGCAGATACATGTCATTCACAATTATAATAGGAGTTGTCAGCTGTTTGTAAATGTTGACCTAAATAAAAACCTAAATAGACTTAAAAGTAGTAAGAAATTCCTAAAGATAAAAACCAGTTGAATTACAAATGCAATGTTGTTTTTGGTTGTCTTTTGTTTGGTTTTTTTTGCTCATATCTTTTTCCCAATCTTGTAAAAAAATATGAAATATATATACAAATAACTGTAGGCACTTCATCATCATTAATCGTACACATTGATCCTCTTTACTTATGTCATCTATTTAACTTAAAGGAGAAGGTCTTTCTTTACCATTTTGTTAGCGATAAATTGACAGATATTAATCAAATGTCCAGCTAAGGTGGGTGACAGTACACAGAACATTAAATTAGATTTCGGATGTGAAGAGAGATACCGCATGGACCCTACAAGACCACTGTTGTCTTGTCCAGTTCATCTGAGAAAGTTCTGGAACCCTTAGCTGCTGTTATCTGCTATTCTATTGAGCCTATTTGACATTTACTTCTACTAATATTAATATTCTTAATGTAAAACTTGTATCTTACTATAGGAAAATAGATACGTTGATATATTTGTTACTTAACATAAAACTTCCAGGTTCTATTTTCTTTTCAAATAGCTACAGATGTTATATTTTATGTTATTTTTTAAGGACTTGTTTTTATCTGTTAAATTATCTCAGTATTGTCCTGTCAAGAAAAGTATTTGTGCCAGTATTTTGAATGCCTATGTATTATTTCTACATTGTGCCTAAATTATAACCCGAGGAAGGTTTAGATTGCATAATGCAATGTTATACCTTAAAATATACACTCAAAAACACAATCAAAATGCTCAAGGATCCAGAAGTGTAACATGAAATTAGCCTGTCGTACCAGTGGCTCTTGTATCCAACCGTGGAGAGTTTCGGCCAGACGGAGATTCTTGGATTTACATTTGTTTTCATTCTTTGTCAGCCACATGAGTGACCACGAGATAATGAGACGTTGAGAAAGACCAACGAAAGTGTTTGAGGAAATGTGGAAATGATTGCAAAGAGGGTCAGAAGCAACAGACAACTTCTTTTTTTCTTCATTTGTCTCTTTTTTGTTTTGTTTTGATCGCAAATGTGTTTTTATTTTGGTTGACTCCCACTGCAGTGCAATCTGTGAAACTGTGCTGTGTGAATTTTTATTTGGACTCAACCATTTGTCGTATATACATTTGAAAGATAAGCAGATTAAAAATGCTTCAAAAAAATTGAGAAAGATATTGTGCACTTAATTGCAACACACAAACACACTACTGCAATGGTGTCTTAAAATGTGTAAGTATTCCTGAACACAAACTGCTTCTGTGTTGTCAGACTCGGTAAGAGAGAAAAACAAAATAGATGGCATATCTGACATTCTTAAATTTCCTTAAGTAAACCATTCAATTGAATTATAGCATAAATTCAATCAGTAGAAGGAATGGGCTGTTCAGGAAAATAGATTTGTGTCAGGCCCTAGATCTCAACCTGTTTGTCACATTCATCAAGCAGTATAGGAGCGACGACCCAAGCGGGGTCAAATAAAGGTTCCAAATCCTGCATAGTTGTGAGGTTTATCAGATGCAGCTCAATGTTTAGGAGGGTTCGAGGCCCCTGTTGTAATCTCAGTACATATGTTCTTGGCTAAGATCCGAAGTCTTGTGATGTGAGATCAGGAGTTCGTTCTCCGGAGCAGGTTCCTCACTGGACACGCTATCTGATCACGTGGAAACATTTCAATGTTCACAAAATACGTTATCAAACTTTATAGAGACACTTGTGGCTGAAATATCATTGGAGGAGAGAAGGTAGGACTTGTCTGCATCTGTATGTAAACCACATATGTGAACTGAACGTATGTGAACTGATGCCAAATAATAAGATTCAAATAAATATCTACATTTGTAACTAAGTTAAGTTAGCTAACCATCAACATTTTCACAGATTTTTGTCTAATTTTTATTAATATTTTTTAATATTTGTGGGAAGAACCTGTTGCTTCAATGAGAGATTTGATTTCAGGAAGGTTTGGGTTCGGTATTAGTGGAGTAACTTTGAGGAGTAGATGGAAATGATCTAGCACGGCTACCTTCAAACACGCTCAACAGAAACAACACAAATGGAAGCTAAGAACTTTAAAAACATGTGTTAAAAAGCTGAAAATAGCCTTATGGTTAAATCTAGACAGCAACAAAACATGTATTAAGTATAGTTTTATTTCAAGAAATACAAGTAGTTCACTCATTTCAAAATCCAACTCTCCTGACTCACATGTTTCAAATGTTGAAGTCTTCCTCTCCAAGATGCAGTAAGTCCCTCATCATGACCACGTATTGAACTTATTACTCTATGAAGTTCTCCCTTCCTCAGCGAAGGAGAGGTTACAAAAGCAAAGCTCATTATGATGTAATAAAGGGCTTGACTCCTGCTCCGGCCAGCTGAAATCATGCCCCGCTTTCTTTATCTAACAAGTCACTTGGAGGTAGAGACAAGAAAATGTATTGTTTGACCAATCACAGCAGAGTGGGTCTGGTTATGGTAAACAACATTTCATCTTCAGAAAACAGTGTTTTCAGTGGGCGGGGCTTAAGCACATAAACGTAAATATTTTAATTAAAAGAGTGTTTTGTTGGGGGAAAATGGGAAGGTGAGAAAATGACATTAAAATAAAAGAAGATAATCGCAATAGAACAAAAAGAAGGAAAATAAATGCTACTTTAAGAATCACAAGTAAACACAGAATCTTCAAGCGATAGATGTCATTTTTCTTGTCAGCACTGTCAGAATCTTTAGATTATTTTTGTCATGAAATGAGTTCCAAGGGCGGGTTCTTAACAAACAACTACTAAAGAAGCAGTATTCATGCATGGGGATATAAAGTAGAGTTCCCTTTTATGCTTTTCCTTTTTGATGTATTTCAAGAAAGATTTTTGATAATTCATTTTTTAATTGATGCTCATTTTTCAAACGTAAGAAACTACGTTTTCCCACATGTGACAGAAAAATCCCAAAATCAGAGATGTATTAAAGGATTGTCCACAAAGTTCTTGCACTCATTTAAAAACTGATTGATTCTCTGTCCAGTCATATCCATGTTCTGATGACCCACTCTATTTCCCTCTCAAATTCCCCAGCTGTCAATGAAACAAAATGGCTCCTTCTGCTCAGTCATTGTGAGCAATTTGGCTGAGGTTTCCGTGGCAACGCAAAGTTGTTTTTTTTTTCTCACCGAGGACGGCGAGAGATGTGGCTGTTAACGCAGCCACAATCACATCCAATGGCAACAGCCTTGATATTGTCTCCACGTCACTTCTCTCCCCGGAGACGCTGATTGTAGTAACAGTTTGAGCTCTATTCATCTCAGCGTTCCCTCGCTCCCGTCTTCACGTCCAATCTGACATTGATGGGGAATTTAAATCACTGCTTGTCATCTCTAACGAACTGTGCTCAAATTCCATGTTATTTTATGTCAATAACCGCTTCTTCCTGATTAGAGTGAGAGAGAAGTCTTCACAATCCGTCCACTTTTGCTCTCTCTGAGGGTCTTTTTTTCGTGAAATTTGCCTGGAAGCTTACAAGCGTTTCTGACTGCCTCAGTGGTTCAGAAGAATTTGTTTTTCTCAGGGATGAAGGGAGGAGAGGCGGAGACACTCGTTTGATGTGTTCTCCTTAAGATCTAAGAGGAAACCTGAAGACAAAATCGGGCCCAGTAAAGTAGATATTTGTATTGAAAAACATACAAAACCTACAATAAAAGGGGTGTTGATGGGTATATAGTCGAACGCAAAGATTGTTTCACTGTGTCAAATGTGATGAGTGGCAAGTGGGTGTGTCTAGTTTTAAGAATAGTAGATGAAATATTTTGAAACCTATTTTTAAACCATTGACTAACGTGTTTGTTTGTGATCTTACTAACTCTGAGACCGAAGAAGAAAAAAATAACCAAGCAAGTCTCTCTATTGTTGTTTAGGGTGTGAATTGGTCCAAGCGCATATTTGGGTTTTGTCGGGTGTGTCGGAAATGAATGCACGCAGTCCTCAAGTTGAACCGCACTGAGGTGAACCATATGAATGCATGATGTCCGCTTTACTCTTTTCTATCTCATCAGACGAGCTCTTTACCGTGGTCAGGCATGAACGACCTTTATAGATGCCTCCTCTCTCCTGGCCCTCCAGTCGGCCTCCATTGCAAACAAGCCACTGCTTATCAGTGACCTATTACTTGTTGCTGCCGCTGTCTTGGCAAACATCGGGCATTCGCCACGACTGTGTACACATGTTCAAATGGAATGAAGGAACACACAAGATATTCCAGACCGGAACAAGCAGTCAAATGTTGATAGTACATTCCATTTGTGGCGATAGAATCTCTTGTCCCAGTGACATGGTCATTGTCTTAAACACATTCTCCTGCAAACACAATTATATTGTTTTTCACTTTGGAACAATACCTTATTTTAATCACATTTACCTGGCATGAAAAAAACATGCACTGACCTCTTCAGTACCGATATGTGACGCTCATCCACATCCATTATGTGTCCACTTGCCTCGGATGTGTATCGCTAACTTTCTATAGCTATCAAGATCAGTTTCTCAGATATGTTTTCTTGGAGCAAAAGGTAACTAACATGTAGAAAGAAGTGATCAGGTGTATTTTCCTGATCATCATAATAGTGTAGATAAAGTATATAGCAGAAACTATGTTAGTTAGCTAGCGATCACCAAAGTGGACTGAGTGTTTTTATATTGAAATTCTATAGGCTTCTGGCAAAATAAATGAAACATGGGCTTCCCTCACTTGAACTGGAACTTCCAACTTTGGTTTGCTTTTGTATAATACATCGTAAGAACATATTTATTAAAGTTTGAAGTTTTAGTAATTCAATCAAATGTGTCATTTAAAAAAAAAAGTTTTTGCCATACTTCCACTTACAGATAGTTGGCCCATTTCTAACCACAATTTTATTGAATTCCATCCCCTACTTTTGTGTTTACAGACAATATGTTATATGATGCCTGACTAATAAGATTAATTTCAACATAATCCTTCTGTCTATCCAAGGTGGAGTCGGTACCGCAGCCACCCAACTGTGCAAGACTGTGAAAGACGTGACGGTGTTCGGCACAGCCTCAGCCAGCAAGCATGAAGCCATCAGCGAGGCCGGAGTCACGCACACCATCGACTACCGCACCAAGGACTATGTGGAAGAAGTTCGCAAGATCAGTCCGAAGGGTAAGAAACCTGCGGAGATGAATGATCACTTTTCCTTGAAATCCTCTTGTTTCACCATCAACTCACTTTGTAAAAATACAAAAGGCATTAAACCTTCCACAACATTTAAATTGTGTGTGTCAAAATGACCTGTTTTAATGGTCATATTGATAGGGTAACCTTTAAAGTTGCCAGTGTTCTAGGTAAGCTAAGGGACATATGTTATTATACAGAGACTTATAATAACAGTAAAAAGATGGTTAATGGAATTTGCTTGGTGATCATTTTTTTTCTTTATAGGTGACGACAAACAAAGGTAATTGAGATAGATAAAACCTCCAAGAATAAAAAATAATATTGCAATCAAACTCATACTTGCCGTCACAGACAGGTTTTGCAAATGTTATTTGGCCCAGCACTTAGACAGCTAAATAATTTCAGCCCTGATTTAAAGTGACAAGCGACTTTCTCTGATATTCTGCCAATGGTGAGGCCACACAGAGCCTTTCAAAGCTCATTTTGATGGTCTTCATGTCATTTTCAATAAAGTTGGCATGGATATTTAGACCCAGTTGCTATGTGGAAATATCCTGGGGTATAGTACTGACAAGCTGGAGCTAAAATTTAAACATTAGATTTTTTTTTCTTTTAGAAAAATAGTATTTTCAAGTAAACATTTTTTTAAATAAATGTCACATTAACAATAATACATTTCTTTTTTCTAGTAAGATTTCCCCATTTGGAAGCTGCAAAACAAATTCAAAAGAGTAATGATATCACATTCAATTTCAAATTTTCAACAAGAGAAAGAATGAGTACATGTCTTGAGATTTTCAAGAATGTATCATGTTTGCTTTTGCAGTTCCCGGCTGGTTTGAAATGTTGCTATCAAAGTTTCCGTTTGGTCACGTCTCCTTTATCGTGTTTCCTCTCAGCAATGTTTCGCCCTATCAGCACTTTCATCCGTTCCAGTGTGACTTGTAAATTTGTTGTGTATTTGGCAAGTGTGAAGGTTCAGGGTCAACCCTCACAACAATGTCCTATCCTAACATTTACGTAAAACAAGCCGCCAATAGCAGGAAAACATGATTCCAGGGCTTTTGTTTCCCCCCCTGATATTCCCAGCAGAGACGGTCGCCATGTCACGCACAACATGTAAGGAGTTATTTTAGTCGCCGTCGTCTTGGACGGAATTAAACCATTTCCACTTCCTGCTTCTTATCATTCGGTCCCACTGCAGTGTGCATTAAATATGCTCATTCTCTAAACCCTTCTTCTTCAATCTACTCCAATACGGATCGGAGCCAAGCGAGAACCGACTCGACAAGCCAAATATATCTAATTAAAAAGGGAAGTACAACCTTTTTCTCAGGCTTCCTGTTCCTCAGCGTTCTGTTCAAAACTGAGTCCTGCTGTGAGCCTCCTGAGATCAATGTAGCCTCCGGTCAACAGAGCAAAAAAGGAACAGTCCAATTCCAAGAGCCCCTTAAGCACAAAGGAACATCATTAGCGCCCACTAGCAAGACATTTGTTGGACACAGAAACATTGACGCTGCTCCGTCCGATAACAAGCAAGAATGACATTTAGATGTTTTTTTTTCTATCATCGACCAGACGGTCTCTCCGGACCACCCTCCACTATAATCTTGGCATATGTGTGATTTATTTTGCCGTAAACACGACACTGTATCACTAATCTCACAACTCCTACCTAACGCAGGAACGCCGAGGGAGTTTTGGCAGCTTTCCCTCTCGCAATTCACAACATTGATAAATGTCTCTTCTTCCCTGCTGCAGGACTGGACATAATCCTGGACCCTCTTGGAGGATCGGACACCCACAAGGCCTATAACCTCCTTAAGCCCATGGGCAAGCTTATAACTTATGGTGAGGAATGGAATTTTGTTTGTGTGAAAAGTGATGTTGAACGGAAACTGAAAAGTCCAAGCATTCAGTATTGGTACAGTAGTTAGTGCTACAGCCTTACAGCAAAAAAAGTTGCGTGTTTGAGTCCATGTCAGGCAAATTCACCTGATCTTAATGTCTTATAGACTAAAAAGAAATTGGATAAAAATTGCTTGAGAATTTGCATTTAGACTACTGAGCTTTTTGTGTAGGTTTCAATAGGGAGGGAAACTCCATGTTGTCAAGGAAAAGGAGGCACAAGGGGAGCAAAAAATACAAAAAAACGTCACATTTTGATTAAAGTCTTATATAGCACCTGTGAAGTAAGGGATATTTACAATTTTCAGCTCCTTCAGCTTACTTATTTGTAAGAAGGAGCAAAACGGTTTGAGGACCCACATACATTTTTGAATTATTTATTTATGTATGTTTTATGTAAGTATATATTTATTGTATTTATGTATTTATTTGATGGTTTTGACATGTATTTATGGATGTGTTATTGCTGCTAGACGAAACAATTTATTCCCCGGGGATCAATAAAGTATCGATCTTTTGATCTATCTATACGGTTATTAATTAATTATATATATTTTTTGGCTTTCAATTATTATTATTTTTTATTTTTCTGCTATTTTGTTTTCTTAGTACAGCTTATTTGTAAAAAGGTTTATTCTATTTGTATTATTTAATTTGTATCTATTTTCTAATGCCACCACAGCAAATTCCTTTGTTGTGTTTACAATGCTGGCAATAAAGGTTTCTGACTGGGTATTAAGGTAAAACCTTAAGTACTGTATATTTTCAGGAGATTTTGAGTTTCACCTGGATTTAGTTCTGGCAAATGTAAAAAAAAATAGATAACTTGACTTCATAAAATACAAAGTATACGAATAATTAATACAAATCAGAGTTATTACTCATTTAACATGTTCAGAGTCGGTAATGTCATAAGATCGATGGAGCTTTGAGAACTCCACCATCATGGGTTCTAGTGGTCAAAACCTGGTGTGCACTGCCAATGGTGAGGCCACACAGCACACTTGAATCCTTTTTAGTTTAGTCCTTTTAGTGAACTTATTTCTTGAGATTAAAATTCTGGGAGTTGTTTTATTGATTTGAGTGTATGCTGTGTTTTATAAAGTAATAAGAAATTTCAGATGTCCACATCCTTCCATAAAAATACACATCATATTTGGTATTTCAACCATGTGAGAGCAAAACTTTTTCTTTTTTTTAACCAGTATAAATTAATTTGATCTGAAATCTTTTAAACCTGTGTTAATTGAACACAGAAAATTGTAAATGTCTGTTTAATAGACAATGGTTAAGGGACTGGGAAGCAGATGTGGGTGGTGCAGTGAATACAGGAGCTTCCTGGTGGGCACGGACAACTCAGCGTGCTGTGTTGTCATATGTAGGAGGCGTTTACACTCAACAAGCCTATCTGGATCCAGCATGCATGCCGGAGTGGGCGAGGTTGGCATGCGCGGAGAACAGGGCTTTCCATGTTGCTGAAAAGCACTGGTACCATGCCTACTCACTCTGGCCCACCCCTGGTCCCCCCTGCTCCCTCGACGCTGCATGGCTCTCTCTCTTCTTCCCATGAACATGCCAGTGGAACAATGGTCATTCTATCCATCAGACCTGGAATGTGCCTGAATGCTCCAGACCGGGTCCCTATCTTTACTCACTGCGCCTTCTGTTTGGGATGACAATGTGAGCTCACAAGGAGATGCTGGGGAGCAGGCATAGAGCCACAGAGCCTGAGCCCGTTTTCCAAGTTTGACTCTGAGACAGTGAGGTGATGAACTGGCTGAATACAGAAGATCATAAGCTTGAAGAGGGAAAGATTCTACCAAAATACGCCACACCTTAAGTTTTGCCAATTTGACATAAAAAACACATTTCCTGTCCATGGAAGGGGCTACAGAGTCAAACGTGCACACCCTTGGACATGACAATTTTACTTCAAATAAATGGACATTTAAATATATAATAAATAAGATAGGAGATACTAGATGATGTTTAAGGTGTCTTCACAGACAATGATGTTTGCCGATGAAGTAGTGATTTTGAAACAGTACAAAATGCAAAAGAAATTAAAGTTTAAAAAGTAGTGTTTTCTTTTCTTATTACTTTACTCTAAACATGTAGTATTTACTTATTTGTATTTATTTGGTTTTGAATATTGGTTAAATTTCATTTTAACCCTTGTGTTATGTCAGGGTCAAGGCGACCCGCTGGCCAGAAATCAAATGTGATTGTGATTTCTCTTGTGTTGTCTCTGACTCAAAGGATACCGCAAACACACAAGGGTTAAGGTATATAAAAGATGGGGGAGAATACCTAATATGGACAGTTTAAATAATGCTTTATATAACACGTGTCAAACTCATTGCACAGAGGGAGTTTGAAATAATCCAAAGCCCAATAATAGGTTCTTCTTCATAGCTAAGTGGTTGTCGGTAAAGTGATACACAAAGCCAGCAAATTTACAGAAACCTGCAAAAATAAGAAGAATAAACCTCGAAAAGAGTCTTTTTGAGTAAAGATTGATAGGTTGTGTCAACGCAGAGATCTAAACGTGATAGTGAGAGTATGAATTTTTTGCCACCAAACATTAATAACTATGCAACATTCAGCCTTCAGTATTCTGGAGTTTTTACTTTTTGTTCGGGCGGCAGCTTGTATTGAACAATTTTGAACTCTTGTATGTTCGAGATTAGCGACCCTGCTGTAACTGATGCTGTTTCTGGTGCATTGATAGCGATTAGGAAGTGTAGCCCAGTAGTTCTATAATCCCCACCATTGTCTCCTCCACCTCAGGTGCTGCTAACATGCTAGCGGGCCAGAAGAAGAACTTGATGGCGGTGGCCAAGAACTGGTACCATCAGTTCTCAATCCACACGCTCAGCCTGATCCAGGGAAACAAGTCGGTTTGCGGCTTCCACTTGGGTTACCTGGACGGAGAGATGGAGCTGGTGAGCCAGGCCATGGACACCATCCTGGACCTCTACAAGCAGGGCAAGATCAAGCCCCGCATTGACTCTACCTGGCACCTGGAGCAGGTACGTGTTCAAAATGACACTTATGATCATAATAAACTTTACAGTGATATTTCGCCCAAACGTCACTCATTTTCGACTCACCTTCATGGCGATTTAGGGTGAGGATTATTTTCCGAGTAATCTGTGGGGGTTTTTAGTTATACAAAGGACGCAAACAGTCATCTTGGTCCAAATACCTTTATACTGCTCGTCTGTACCATCCATCTTGTCTTGAAGCCTTGACAAGAGAAATTATTTGGAAAAAAAAACTTAATCAAGTCTATAATTTGAGCTTGTTCGTAGCAGAAGCTAAAAGGCTAACATGCTACACAGATAGAAAACACTCGATTAAATATCGCGAGAACTCCCAGTCTAGACAGTAAATCCCTTTTAGAAAAATTGAGAAGCTTCTGTCATATATACCATTCAATTTTGTTGCCATCTGACTATTTCTTGACCAGTGAGAGCTCAGATCACCATTATTGGTTACAGTTGAAGTTGAACGAGTGATCCATTTTAAAACAATTTAGTTTGCACGTCAGAATCAATTCTACATAAATTCATTTTATATATTTAGTACGTTAGAACATATGAGGGCCACTTAAAAACAATGAAAGGGACACAAGTGGCCCCCAGGCTGCACTTTGCATCTGCATTAAGATGACTGTGTCTCCAAGTGAGTTAACTAAACATTTCACTCATAAATACACAAGGAAACTGGAGTTTGGTTGGAGTTTCATGACTTGATTCAAGAAAAAGGAGTTGTTGTAAATTGAATTGATTGTTGCATTTTGTTCAATATGCAGTAAATAGATGGAAAGAAGCGAGGTCGGAGAACTAAGGCACTTTTGTCGGCCCAGTGTTCAACAGAGACTACTGGAACTGGGCGTGGCCTTCTTACAATTAGCCTTAAAGTTTGGCTGGATAAACCGACTCTGTCTGTTTGAGCATAAGTGTCTCAGCAAAACACAAACACACTGTGTGTGAAATAATTGAACATTGCTGGTCAAACTGAATGGAGCGAAACGGCGAGAGTTGGAGCGACAGCATCAGATGCTGACTTCTTCTGTTCCCCAATACTGAGCCGGTCAGTTTTTTTTTTTCATTTTCTGGCCGACATGTCCGGAGAGAAACACCCGCTGTCTTTCTCTGCCATCTGACGCTCTTTCTCTGCCTCTCCATCTGTCTGCCCTTTATATCCCGCTCTTTCTCTCCATCCCTTCTCTGCTCCACTCTCTCGGTTTCACTTCTTCTTGCGTCGTATCTGTTTTGGCTTACTCCTCTCCTGTTGCTATGGCGACATCGCTTAGTGAAATTGTGTTAGTATCTTAAGGAGCAACCTTGATCTTTTAAAAAAAAACAACCAAGATATTTCAGGTAAAGTTTTCCACTTCCATTGTGAAGTATGATGGCTTTTGATTTAAAATCTCTTATAATAATGTCCTATAATCAACCTATAATCTTTGCAACAATCGTCAACATCTCCATCTGTTCTTTCTCTACATCTTCCTCATGATAATGGTCGAGTCTGTAAATAGAACAGGCCGGTCTCTAGAGCCAGAGAGGCTGAAAGATCTCGAAGAGACGGAGTAGGCAGGGATGACCAGCGAGTGCCTCGACTTTCATTCACTTAGATGTCCTCTCCAAGCGAGTCCCAAACTCCCCTTGTCTTGACAAGGCATCTTCCTTCTCGAAAAGGGCACCAGTTGCTCTCTCTCCTCCCACACCGGCCTCCTTCCCTCGGTGTCGTCAGCGAGGCCACGTATGAGCGAGGCTTCACGTTGCTAGGAGATGGCCCTGTTGCCGTGGCGTTAGTCGCTAGGTGGTCTGCTCGCCTCACGCGAACAAGTGGGCAGAAAGGAGGAAGAGAGGGGGGTTTAGTGATGGAGACGGAACCAGACAGTGGACACAGAGGGTGGAGCTGGACTGGATTCTTTTTCTTTTTTTTATTTGCTGTGTGTATTGTTAGTGGTCAGTCATAAAGGGATCACCGAAAAGCTTCAGCTCGTCAAATTCTCATTCATGTGTATATGTTTTGTAAATTTGATTGACTTAACCACAACGGATATTCTTTGTGTAATCGTTCACCCAGGGCTGCAGTTATTGAAGCTAAGCAAAGAGCTTCTTATTTTTTTTGTTCAAACCTCTTATGAATTCATTAAACTGGCCAGTAAAACACCAAAGACATGAGGGATTACAGGCTTTTTTTTTTTAACATCTTGAATAAATGTCATGTGTTTGTTATGACTGATCTATGGGAGTTAAATCCAAGACTTCTGTATGTCAATCATCTGACAAGGGTGTGCACAGAAAACCAAAATTCAAATCCCTCTGTGTCTCTGTGTGTAAAGGAAGTTTGGCCAGAATGGATGAACAGTTGTTGTTTTTTATTGGTCAGACATTAAATCCTGCAGTGAATTTTCCCAGCTGTCTGGTATCATTAGTGCGATCAGAACCAAATCACAAAAATATGACCATTTGTAACTTGAGAAAAACTCTGGCAGCGAGTTGTTTTGTTTTTCTATTTTCGTGATTTATTGACGATTTCCTTTTATTTCTCAACTTATGTTAAAGCGTTTGTGAAGTTAGAGAGATCGGATGGACAGATAGAAAATAAAGGAGTAAGACAGTCAGAGAAGAAAGAGCCTGTAAAGGGAGTATAGGAGTGACTAGGGAGAACACACAACTTAGGTGGGGAACTTAAGTTGTGAAAACCCTTGACAGGTATTGCCAAAAGACATACAAAAAACAAAAAGGAGAAGAAGAAGAAGCAGTTTTGTTGTTGTTAGAGAAACCACACTTGCATTCATGCACAATGTCCAAATAGGGAGAGTTAGTGCTTCTAGGATGAATGAAGAATATGTCAAAAGTGACTAAAAACATGGCAATATATTGCGATACTTATTTTCGCGGCACTGTATTGAATTTTTTTTTTTTAGTTCTTTAAATTACTTTATTAATTACTTACTTTAATTATTTATGGTTCAATTAAGTGTGTTTAAAAAAAAATAATAATAATTTTTAAACAACAATAAACCTTCGGCCTCTGGAGGGCCGTACTCATTATGTCCATTGCAGCTGAGCAAACAAGGAAATACTGCAAAATTCTGGCAATGACTGAGGACAAGAGGATACAGTTGACTGATGTTTCGACATATTTTGTCTTTAAAACCAAAAAAAGTAGTAATGGCTGAGATACGTGGTCTGTAAATTCTGCAACGCCAATACATTCAGAATCTAACTTGTGGGTCTCAAATCTATCTTGTATGATGGTTGGCAAACTAATGGATGACAAGTTTCAATTCTGTATTTTAAAGTTTTTTTTCACCTTTTTGACTGGTTTTCTTTCAATGTTCCTTCTCTTTTCCTTCGGTTTTCTTTGCTAACTTTTCCCCTCCACCGCTTCTGCTCTAGGTCGGTGATGCCATGAGGAAGATGCAAGAGAGGAACAACATTGGCAAAGTCATCCTCAACACGGAGCCCATGCCGGAGGAGGAGAAGAAAGAGGAGGCCAAGAAGGAGGACAAGAAAGAGGACAAGAAGAAGGAGGACAAGAAGAAGGAGGATAAGAAGAAGGACGATGGCAAGAAGGAGGAGAAGAAGGACGACAAGAAAAAAGAGGAGCCCAAGAAGGAGGAGAAGAAGGAGGAGGAGAAGAAGGAGGAGCCCAAGAAGGAGGAGAAGTGAAAGGGCGATGTTGAAGCCGGGGGTTGTGTCCTGGGAGCAGGGGATGTGGGACAGGAAGTGGGGACAGACGAGAGGCAGGATGGAGTTGGTAGATTACACAATGATCACGTTCCATTTTTCATGCACAACCCTTTTTGAATCCCAAAGGCCTGAGCATCCCCCTCCTCCTCCTCCACCCCCTCTCTTTAATTGTCTTTGTTTCCACACACGTCTTCATTAGTGAGATAATGTGTTGAGCGCGAGGGTTCAGTCCTGGCCCGAGGGCGGACCACCGTCTCCTTGACAACGCCCCACCCTCGCCTCCCACTGTGCCCCTCTGCACCTCCACTCCCACTGTGCTAAATTGTTCTGCTCTGACTTCCACCTGCCACCTCCTCTTCTCCCCTCCCTGTCCACCCACACCACCACCACCACCACCATCACCACCACCCCCTCACCCAACGGCCAAACTCACAGACAGGCACAAAGGCAGGCGGGCCACGCCCACCGAGTCGCCCACACCTCACAGTGTCAGTGGTCCTTTATTTCACCCGTGATGAGTCATAGAGAAATCGGCTTCCATCCATGTTTCATGTTTGACGAGTAACGTGGGTTCAATTCCAGCATCGTAATGCACCTCTGTTTCACTCCTAAATACGCCACCGAAATCACTCCGGAGCGTCACTCTTCATTGATTCTCCAGCAAGAATTTATTAGCGCCAATTAGCCGCGAACGACTTCCTGCACACGGCCTTTGTCGTCCCTCAAATTGAAGCGTGGCCTTCGTCCTCTGTCACTCCTGATCCAGCATCCGTCCGCTTGTCAATCACGCTGACCTGAAGCAAATACAGAATTCAATTCAGGCTCCATGCCTCACTTTTTCTTTTTCTTTTTTTTTTGCTCTTTCTCCCTCTCTTTGGTCGGCATAGCAACAGGCGTCAGGCTTATTCGGAGATGGCTCTCTGGTGTGTTGCTCTGACTTCCTCTGCTTGTGTCGCCCCCCATGAGCTCGGCTTTTTAGCAAGTGGAGTCCACAAGCGTTCAACACATGCGTTAAATAAGACCGCCAGTATTAACTTTCTAATCCCAGAGATAGAGGAAATAAATCAGCGGAATCCTTAGTCAGTATTTCTGTTACCCATAAACTAAAAAGTATCAGTGATTCATCATATTAGTAGGCTTGTGATGATCATGATTTAGATTGTTCCAAAACATATTTTTCCCCCCACATTTTTGGCCTCGCATTGTCGTCTATGGATGCGACCTTCGACCTGACAGGTGGTGAAGTCGTCTGCCCCCAGCTTGCCTGTCTGTGAACGCGGCCTCAACGTGGAGACTCAGATGGTGACTAGTGACTTTGTATAAAAAAAAATTCCCCCCACAAAAAAAGAATGTCATTTAAAAAAAAAAAAAAGGAGAAAAAAAAATGTTGTGTAAGCATGAGTGGCCTCCCTCATGTGCCGTGTGTGGTGTGCCATTGTGTGTGAAGACGTGTGTGTGTGTGTGTGTGTGTGTGTCCTCAGGTCTTTTGTCAGGTTTTAAAAAGCACCCCCCCCCCCCCAGTCACATCATCCTCCACACTATTCTGCTACGGTATTATGTAGCTCACCTGTCTCTCCCTGCCCTGATAAGAGGCCTGTGTTACGAGGACTGTCGGTATTAGTATTTTTGCACTCTGCTTGCTGATTTTAATGCACTTACAAGCCTGACAATGGCACTCCAGTCCCACAGACTCCGATCCAGCTCCACATTTTCAGCCCCCTAGTCAATAACTAGTGCACATGCATTAAAAAAAAAAAGAAAAAAAAAAAAGAGAAACACTTCCCACTCATTTCTAGCATGCCAATCCTGACCTGGACCAACTTCTCTTGGGTGGCAGCTAGAATCAAATCATTCATCTAAACCGCGAGTGCGGGCGGTAAACTGCGGCGTGGAGTGGACTGGAGTGCGGCGGTCACGCCTGGTGTTGGGGAGTGACTGTGTCCTGTCAGCCTCTGGTTAGTGTTCTGTTCTAATCTGCTGGGCTCCCTTTGTGAACCTGTGGACGGTGCTTCTGCTCTGAGTGCCATGTGAGAAACAAACGCTTCATTAAAAGAGAAAAAATATCTATGTTTTACTGACCATGTTGTTTTCAATAGACCGTCTTTATGTTTGTAATCCAAGGGTTTAAAAGTGCAAAGGCCTTCCAACATCCTAAATGTGATAAACCTGTTATTCCAAACCGTGTGTGCCAAATTGTATTTGTAACTCCTCTGTCACTGCTTTCAAACTAAACCAGGCATCAGAAGTGAGCTTTGGATCGCTGACGCCGTCCTTTTTAAAATGCGTTAAAGCTCATTGAAATTCAAAAGGAAAACTTGTAACAACATTTTTGAAATGCACTCTTGAGTTTTCTGCCATTTTTCCTTGCACAACATGTACGCAGGTTTGATTCCCTGCATGTGTTTACAAGCATCAGAAACAAATGATCCAAATAAGATGAACTTAACAATCAAATTCTCGCCGGAGTCGCTTTAAACACATTTCTGCTACACAGTTCAAGACCAGTCGACCAGGTTCATTTAATCACATGTTAGGTTTAAGCCCCCCCCCCCCAACACACACACACACACACACACATTTGTAAATCCTCAAATGGTTGTTCAAATGCACTTATCGACTCATAGTTGCAAAGGAAAACCACATCAAAGAATTTAGGATTAGTCCCTGTGAGAGCACTGTAGTAGGGAAGAAACTGGATTGGAATTAAGCTCCTGGACGATCCTGTCTAAGACACTCAAATCTTATCCAGCTTCTTAAACCTTTTCCATGCGGTTTGTCCCACTCTGTCCGTGTCCTCCGTCCGTCGTGTTTTCTCAGGTCATTCCGAGAGGTCTTTGTGTAGCTGATTTCCCGAAAGGGAACTTCTCTTTTGAAAACATCTCAACTACGAGAGGGCTTATTCCACAAGTTTCACAACACTGACGCCACCTCACCACAGTATTGCAGCGAACGCCGAGAACCTGGCTGGGCTTGTTGAGTAGAACCGCAGGCTACAAGTTCAGCTTTAAGCTGCAGTGAGAACCACCAGCTTAGTTCAACACCCGTCCTGGTCCTCCTTCAGGGTTGCCAGAAATGACTTCCATCCTTATCTCTGGGAATGCTGAGCTACCCTGCCACACACACTTCTTGTTACAAGTTCAGTCGCAGCTGTTTTTTTTTTCTACAACTAGCTTGTTGCATCTTGGCACATCTCGATTAGTCCTCTCCTGGTTGCGCCAGCGTTCATCTCGACTTTGTTTTTTAAACCCTTGATGCTGCTTCTGTGCTTGACTCTGGGTTTACTGCGTGGTGCCATGTTGACCACATGGCCTCAAGAGCTTGTAACGCTTCAGTGTGTAATGTTACCATATGCCTTACATGTTTTCCAGGACTAATAAAAAATGCATAACAAAAAAAAAAAACATTGAGATCTTGTCTTTCTTTTATTTTTACAATTTCAACTTTTGAAATGATGGATGTTCATCTAATGTATGAAATCGTTCATTTGTTTTTACAAAGTCATTGACAGTAAAAAACGTATAGAAAAAGTTACAATATACAAAAAAAAAAGATAAACAGGACACAAGCAACAGCGACATCTTCTTTATATACATATAATCCATGTCATTAATAACACCTTTCGCTGTTTAATAGAAAAGATTTCAATAAAATGATTTTCTGATTTTCACTTTCGGAACTCTGCAAATAAGACCCCATACTTTAAACTCTTTTTTTTCCAATGAGAGGTTGATGTTTTTGATCTTTTGCCTTTAGATTTTTTTTCAATTAAATAACATTTCAATGACTCTTCAAAATAAGTCCCTTGGAGATGAAAAGGCATGAAATAATCATGACATGTCAGAAATCAATTCACAATATGCTCAATAGTATGAATGTCCGGTCAATAAAATACTATCACAGTGTTTTTTTTAGGCACCAATTAGATGATTAGCTTAGCAACATTATTACTGTATTTCAAAATAAGAGCACTAAATGATGAGCCCCTGAAGGAGATCCTTCTCTTTAAGGAACCGCCTCCAGGTTTCCTCTCATTAACGCTGGTTACTCCTCGATCCCAAGCAATGTCAAGACATCGGACAAGCGGGTCAAGTAGCCGGAATCCGGGTAACCTTTCCTGAGAGACAAAAAGAGAAAGCTTTAGGTGTGTTGCTTTCTACGTTAGAGTTGAACTGGTGCTGCTTTATTTTACACCACAATTCAAATTGAGTGCAAAACAAAAAAAAGTTAATCAGCAAATAACATTTGCTCTAATTACAGTCAATGTCCAATTCAGTTATGATGTGGCCAACATTCATTACAAAACTCAACAAACATTCTTTCAAATTTTCAAAAATGGATTTTAGTTCTTCATCCGTCAAAATACATCTTGTATTTGCCTCAAACCTCCATTATCTGACTTAAGTCCTCCATCAGTTTCACTTTAAATCATAATCTAAATTCTAAATGTTGTCATTATCTTGATTTTAAGGATCGTAGGTCCATCTTTTTCCCTGGCTCTATTTACTAAATGATTTACAATATTAATAACCCAATTGCTAACTTTTATTAAAGTAATATAACAGGGTTTTATTAAACTGTTACCATCATCCATGACTGACTGTTGTGGTGATACATCAATCAAATTAAAAAAATAAAACATGCTGACTTCTTATTGGATGAGTTAGATGTTTTTCTTAGTATCTGGGGACTTCCTTGTTCTTTCATGAACTCTCTGGAGTGGATTGAGTAGATACAGATTCTTCTAAAACCACCAATAAGTCTCCATCAGAGAATCACTCCATTTGGTTGATCTAATCTCAATTAGGTTTGTGGTTTTGGCACATATAAAGGATCAGTAGGAGGTCAGAATAGAACACCTACTAAGTAAATAACATATTGTTCATCACTTAGAAATCAAAGTGAAGATAAAGTTATTATTAGTGATAAACAGATGAAGCTTCATGAAGCAGTGTCATTATTTTTAGAGCCCACTAGATGGCTGTCTCTCCACTATTTCCCTATGTTTTGACTTCGGACATGCCTGCTATATAAGGGTATTTGTAAATATTGATACGTTTATTTTACAATACTGTATCGATATTGAACATCACTGGATCAATTTTCTGCTATTTTCGAAACATTTTTTATTTTTTACTATAGTTCCTGTATGGTTGACAACATAGTTGTCCACTATATGGCAGAAGTGATAACATTCTGTGCTGCTAAACGAAAAATGTAATCAAGCGAGAGTCCAGCAAGGACTGAGAACAAGAGGATACAGTCAACACCAGCAGCTTTTAAAGCTGATTTTTTGACATCCTTGTTCCTAAAGTATCGCAATATATCGTATTGCTGGCCCTGTATCGTAACGCCAGATTTTTGCCTATACACACCTCTACTGCTAAATACGATAATGTGGGCCTACATGTCATGACACTCACCCTGATTTGCCTCCTTGTAGGCTTGTCTTGTGAGGGATGGAGGCCCACGTCACCCTAGCATCATTGTCTTTGCTGGTCACCGTGAAGGTGAGCCCCTGCCTGAACGCTATCGCCAGCCTCTGCAACAGCCTCCTGCTCTTGCCGCAGTCAGGCAGGTAGGCTTCAAAGACTGCACCGTGAAACGGCTCTCCGGGGGAAGGATGGGTATCCTGCATAACCAAAGTATATTATCAAATGAACAGAATTCAGTTTTTTATTTTAGCAATTAGGTAATGGTTCATCTATGCACAATTTAAAATGAAGCAACGCATAATTGTAATTCAAATGTCCTAGTTAAGTGACTCAGCTGCTCTACTTGTTTCTATATCCATCCAAACTAAAAAATGAATTTGAAATAATTTAACTAAGATACGCACTTACCCCTTGTATACCGTTGGGAATGCAGTAGGTAACCTTGATGGCTAAGTATTTGGAGCCGGGTATACTGACGTTGACTTTGGAGTGGCTCATCGTGCCCTGGATACCTCGCTGTGTCTCTTCAACTCCAGGACATACTCTGCAGTGGATATGCACAGTTTCCAGGCACGTGGAGCACATAAGAGTCCCACAATCAGTCCTGGTCATGGGGGACTTGGTCTTTCCACACACACAGATGCACACTGGGTCTCCCTGAGCGAAGGCAAAAGTGTTTGTAATAGTTTGCGGTCTGTTATGTCCGTCTCCGACGTGCCCAGAAGTTCCATCCATGGATTCTTGGTGCAATCCAGCACCTTTCAATTCAGTGGTTGAAGGGTAGGCTTGGCTAAATATATGCTCTGATGTTCCCAAACTTTTCATTTTTTCTTTGACCACAGGATCCTTTCTCACTGATAACTGTGTGTTGGATGAGGAAAGAGTGAAACCTGTCGCCTTCCCATTAAACTCGGGACCTTCATCGGCTCGAAACACCTCCTGCAAGGAAGCGCCGACCTGCGAGCACAACCTCTTCGGCCCCAACAGAAGCAACTTGTTCTTTAACATCCGGATGACAACCTTTGAAAACCGTCTTCGCACCTCATCACAGCAGGCATTCAAGATCTCCTCCGTCGGGTTGGAGATTCCAAGCTGGATCTCCAGATGGCCGAAGTCGGGACTGACCGTGTCGATCAGGGCTTGCAAGGCCGTCTGACAGATGATCACTTTGGTCTCATTCGCCCCGCTGATTTTCAGGGTAACGTTGTTGCTGTCTTCCAAGCTACTCTCTTTCACTTGCACGTCCGTAGTCAGGTCCTCCACGTCGGAATTATAGGCCTCTTTGATGTACCCCCAGAGAATGTTTGAGGCTATTATGTCCGCGTGATAAGCTTCCCTTGTCACATTGTCCTTTTGTCTCGTGAAACTGGGGAGTTGAACTTTGCTTTTGGAAACAGATAACGCAGAATCATCTTGACTCACTGGAGCCTTACTTTGAGGTTTTCGCTGATGCGTGCCTGAAAAACTGCTGGTGCGCTTCATGGCAGGACGGAACTCAGGACTATCAGCTTGAACGACTGGAAGGGATTTTATATCTTTTAGAGAATGATTTTGCCTAGTGGAAAAAGGAAATTCACCAGGAAGACGGGTTAAAGCGGACAGTCCAGAATCTTTAAACCGAGTGGCCAGCTTGTACTTTGAATTGGATCTTCTTTCCTCCTCTCCTGACTGATGACCTTTCTTATCAATTACAGTCTTTTGTACGTCTATCACAGGAGGGCTGACCGCCTCCGTAGGATGAGGAAAAAGAGAATCCTCTTCCTCTTGATCTAGGAGGAGAATCTGCTTTGCATCGCACACATCGCTACGGTTTCCTATGATGTATACATTAACATCATCTTCCGTCAGAAGAATTCGGGGGAATTTCAGGCTTATATTCTTCAGCGCCCTTTTAAGCCCCCCTTTGGGCGACAGGATGCTCTTACACAGCTGATCTTTACGGATTCTGATCTCGTTCTCCTGGTACAGCTTGCTTATTGCATCCTGCGCCATCTGGATACGCTCTTGCTCCTGACCTTGATCGGGATCGGCGACGTGCAGGAACAGAGTGGTCAAACCCTGAGCCGTCACGTCCACGACCTCCACGCGGTGCTGGCGGAGGATCTCGTGATATTGGTCCTGACAGCGTTTCTGCAGGTACTGGAACATATCGGAGTCTACGATGATTGAGACTTCTACTACGTTGGACAATCCTCCCGTCGTCTTCTCGTCCAGCGGAGCCTTTTTGTGTCTTTCATCCGACAGTCTGGAGTTGTAGTCATTTGTTCTTTTCTCTTTAAGCTCCTTAAACGAATGCTCTTGTGGTTGGGGCAACTCTTGCTTTTGCCTTGTTGGAGTCAAAGAGTTGTGACTTTGGCAGCAGCCGAGCAAGTGCGCCAAGACCAACTGGACTTTGGAGTGAGCCCCGCAAACGATGCACGTTGTCCTAGTAGGATCGTATATTGTCTGAATATCTGGGTGTCTCTGATGAAGACTTGTCAACACTGCTTTCCCACCAGGTAGCTGACTGAAGTCTACTGTTGCAGATACGTTGATGATAACCTGCAAATCAAGAGGGAAAACAAACCATTTAGCTGCACTGATGCGTCAGTCATTATTGCAAATGCAAAATTATTTACTGGATTAGTTGACAACAAACACAATAAGGACCAGCAAGATAGTGGGAAGAAACAAGTTTTGGCTTTTTACAACAACTACAATACATTCTAGTAGTGGCTAAGAAATTATCACAGGGTTGTGATTCACACCGGTTGTATTCAGGGAAACGCTTTCAGGATCTTTAACATGCACTTTATACGTGGACCTCAACACCTTGCCTGTAAGGCATTTGTTTGCTGGAAAAAATATATATATATAAAACTTCTGTTCTATTAATTTTGAATGCCTGAAATGTGTTTTTTTTATTCTGCAGTTACATTAGCTTCAGACTGTTGACACTACTGTGAAAAATTCCCTGATGCAGTAGGACACTCATCATAACACTGTTTTGAATTAACTATATCTCCCCCATCTGAAATCTCGGCGAACGAGAGGTTACGAGAGCGGAGTCCACGTAATAATGGTCTTCACTCCTCCTCCTACCAGCTGTAATCACGCCCTGCTTTGTTTATACAGCGAGTCCCATGGAGGTCAAGACTTCCGGGATTGATGACACACGGAGGTAAACCTTGATGCTTGACCAATCACAGCAGAGTGGGCGTGGTTAACAAGATTTCATCTCAAGAAAAATTGTGTTTTAAGCACATTTTCTTATATAAATATATTAATGAAAAGATAGTTTGGTAAAAACAGACACCTACTTATGAGTACAATAGAGGTCCAAGATCAAATTTACTTAAATCACTTAAATCAACACATTAGTTTCCCATTAAAAATGCTTGTTTCAGTCAAGTTTATTCAGAAAAATAAAACAGTAAATAGTCAAAATGAGTGAGACACTAAATAGACTAATATAATGCTGACATTAAACAGGTCAGCAGTGAAAAAAAATATTTGGAGCCACTGCCCTATATGAAAGGAACTATTAGTGTATTATGCTTGTTATTGTGTTAGAGCAAGAATTTTTTGAATTCAAGAAAAAATTACATTTTGTAATAATTTCAAGCTCTTGGATCTTATTTCTGGCCTGGAACATACTGGTTGTCAGTCAAAGTAAAATGTGGCTGGGTTGGATAATTTCACAACAGTTCACCATTTTATTCTAGAAAGAAGCAGTAACATGAGCCCTGAGGTCAAAGAAAGACCTTGCTGGGTCAAACATATACCTGGTCTGGGTCCAGCCTCCCATAATGCTGACTAACGCTGATTTCCAACTTCCTCCCATCCACATCCAGAAGGTGCCAGTGAAGCTGAGCGACTCTCTGTGCCACTGAAAAAAAAAGGAAGCCAGAGCGACAGAGACAGGGTGAGAGAGACGGGTCAGTCTCAGTCCATCAAACATCCTGACTAAGCTCCATCACAACTGGCCACTTCATTGACCTGCGCGCCAACATTCCAGCTCGGTGTGAATCACTGGTGACAGACAGAAGACCACGACACCTCACTTAACACATACAAGCCAGTTTAGTCCGTTTTAAATTGAAAACTATTTCTTTAATGCTGTGTAACGTATCGCTAGTTAAAGAACACTCCATACCATGTGTTGCTTAATTTAGTGATTTGAAATATTTGCACTTCTTCTCTATATTGTCCTGCTGTGCCTTTCCATCCAGTGGTAAACATCTTAAAATGGACAGGAATATTCCACCAACTGGTTCCTTATTAAGTGAAGTAGCATTAGCTCTTCTTAAGGCATCGTTCAAGGACTCATCTCAACAAGCACATGCTTTCATTCTTGATTAATAACGTCCTATTATGAGAGTCTTTTCAACTTAAAGGACAAAAATTCAAGACTTCAAATTGAATAGCGGAAAAAAAAAAGTGCTAATGCGTTCAATTATTTTTCTGTTAGGCCTTCAAATCCACCTCACACAAAAACACAAGTACAGAAATCATCCCCACACCTTAAGAATACTCACCCATTGCCAGAAAACAGAAACCTTGGCATTTTTTCAGGTTTCTCAGGGTCCTGAGTCATAACAATAAAATAGAAGAACAAACAAGTGTTTTATGGTAAGTTGTAAAAGAATATATATAATATGTATAATTTTTCCATTTTTCATTTTTATTTATTTATTTAATGCTTATTTAAATCCGGTATTATTGTAATATATTCAACAAATTGTGACAACTCCAATTATTATTACTCACGTTGTGAAAATGTATGAGTGAGATCCTGTAGTTTTTTGCTCAATATCCGTGCAAGGAAATAATAATTTCTACAGGTAATAACTGTAATTGTTTTTCTTTATTTTGTTTCCATGTTTGTTTATTCATGTGTACAAATTGAGAATTATAAAGATTTAAAATAAGTACAATTGTATTTCTTTGGTTTCTTTGTTTATATTACATATAAGTGTAGTTGTTGCAGAATTGTGTTTGTGGGTTAACCTGGATTTTTTTTAATTAAAAAATATATTATTTAATATGTCTCGTCTGGGTATAACATCACTGTTCCCTGGTCGTAGTTCAATGCCTGGATAATAGATAGGCGGCCATGTTTGGGAGCTTGCCTGGAGGGATATGTATGGCTTCATAACTCATTGTTTCATTCCCCAAAATCCCTCATTCTCCAGCTGAGCTTTATAAAGTATTCATCAGGATCCTATTCCGCAGCCATTAGTATGCACAGACATGATCCCTCAGCGGGGTCTACTGACCGAGGCTGTCTTCAAAGGTGATGAGGGCAGAGCCCGGCTCCTGCTTGTCAAAGCTGACATGTTCAATTTCCCCTCCTCCATTCTTCGATCTCAGGAAGTGAATTAAGAGTTTGTCGTTTAACCTGTCGTCTGCTATGTCGGCGGGCAGTCCTCTGACCCTCACCGTCCTGGCCAGCTCCATCTGCTGCAGCGAGAGGATGAAGAAAACAACTCTGGGTTAGTAAAAAATAATATATATGACGTCATACAATTATTTTAGTAGGCTTAAAAATGCAGGTTGATTGTTCAGATTGTTGAAGACCACACCCAAGCGAAGTCACACTTTACGATCTGGCGCCATCTACAGGGGCTTTAAGGTCACTACATCCATCCAAGTGACTTTTTTTTTCGAGTCAAAACTGTTTTAATAAGAAAGTGAAAGTGAAAAAATGATCACAGTGGACTGTAAGGGACCATTAGAGCTGCATTTTAAGTTTTTGATTTCCATGAAAATTAGTTTATTAATATTCAACATTTTAATAAATAAAATATATATATAAATATTATAATATAATAATATTAACAAAGGAATTAGCAAATAAGTAAGTAAAGGTCATTTGTAAAGCGCCTTTCTAGACCAGGGTCACAAAGCGCTTTAACAATCAAAAACGATACACAAATAGTTCAAATATATACTTTATAAGGCCAAGACGACATAAGACAAACACAGGAGTCCCAGAAAATTAGGGAAAAGCCTGCACAAATAAAAAGGTCTTAAGATGTTTCTTAAAGGAGTCAGTAGATCATCAAACACAGAGAGAGAGGAAGATCATTCCAAAGCTTAGGAGCAACAGCCTGGAAGGATTTCTCTCCTCTGGTCCTGAACCGTGTGTGAGGAACCATCAGTAGATTCTGATCCACAGACCTCAGAGCCCGAGCTGGGGGATGTAAGGCTGGATCAGATCACTGATGTAAGGAGGACCATGAATAGATCTGAAAGTAAGAACCAGAATTTTAAAATTGATCCTGAAAGAAACTGGCAGCCAGTGAAGAGTTTAAAGGATCGGAGAAATGTGAGTTCTTCTACTAGAGTGGGTCAGAATTCTCGCAGAGTTTTGTACTAACTGCAGGCGAGACAGATCCTTCTTGATTAAACATGAAAATAAACTGTGACAATAGATCGTGTTATGACATCATTTTCCTAAGTTGAATTCTGATTGAAATTGTGAGAAAATTCGCTAAAGACTATACATAAATGTAATTTCTTAATGTCCTTCATGCAACAGATGTTTCGAACTTCTTACCAAATCTTTCACTTAAACAGAGACCTAGGTTCATTTGACGAGTTACAGGTATTTTTTTGATTTAACAAATCATCGCTAAAGCAATACCAGTTCATAATAAAAGGGGGGATATTTTTCCTCATCAGGAATGTGTTGTACATGTAGATTTCCTTTTTTGCAAATGCCTTTAACAACAATCATGATTTATTGATTTATCCAAAACACAAAGACACATCGTTTTTTAAACGCTTGTTTTGCCACATATTCCAAACAAGAAATGCTACAATGAAACTTAGTCGTAAAATACCACATGTACGTTCCAGTTAAAGCACCACAGTTGAATGATTTAGATACACATCATATGGAATGATTGTCAAATGGAAAAATAAAAGAGTTAAGATTTAAATAGCAAATATTTGATCGTCTTAATATGTGTAGGTGCATCCACATGTACACCGCTATTACATTTTTTTTAAATGTATTGTACATTTTTTTGTATTTTCCTGTGCGTGTTCTTGCTATGATATTGTATTTCTCCTTTATTGTGTAACTCTTTACTCCTGCAAACCTGAACTATCTCCTCATGGGACCAATTTCTTATAATACAAATACAATAAGTCAACTTATCTTGTACCTGCTACCATTTCCTGCTATCCAAAGCGCTGAAGCTCTTAATACCATTCTGCAGTTTTTAGCAAATAAATGACATCTATAAAAAACACGGTAAGCTTGTTTTGTCTCACTTTTCGAAAAAAAACATGTATGACGTATATTCCCTTGTGAGAAATCATTGATACAGAGAGAATATTTATACAAAGTCACAATCGCTGATGTGTTAGAATGGTGTCATGATGAGTCACAAAGACATTAAAATGGTGAAAGAGTAGCATACAGAATGTGACACGACTCCTGTAACAGAATAAACAGCTAAGAATTAGTGAATAATGTTAACTTCTTCTCTCCTCTCACTCATCAAATATCATGTCCTTATGGATTATTTTAATTATAGTTTTTCTTTAACATCTCACCAAAGCCTAAATCATAGGTCTATGTTTTGAGTGTATGGTTTCACTTTATTCTGTTCATTTAGGTGACCATTGTGACTGATGAGCTGCCCTTTTTTTTTCTTCTTTAATATTGTTTAGATCGGTACCAAGACACGATGACCCCTGAAGGAATTGAACCCGCTCCAGAAGAGCGTATTTTACCAGGCTCCTGATTTCAAATGTTCTCTTCAACATCCTTGGTATGTCATTCATTCAGTCGTCTTGACGCAAAAACTATTTATTAGAGCATTTAATTGACTAAGTAAGTAAGAAAGTAATTTGTATTTATATAGCGCTTTTCCAGACCAGGGTCACAAATCGCTTAAACAATCAAAACAATATTCAATAAAGTATATACTTTAAAGGTCAAGAAAATACTGAGAACAACACAGGAGTTCCAGAAAATCAAGGAAAAGCATTTAATTTGTATCTATTATCGATTATTCTAAGGCTTCTTAGTCGCTCTGTGTTTAACCAAAAGCTTGGAGAACATCATCACATTGTTAGTTTGGAGGTTGTGCTCGTGATAATGTTTTAGAACAGCAGAGACGTATTCGTTAAGAATGTTGGTGGTCCTTTACATTTAACATTCTTTCAAGCCTGACTGACCAGAACTGGTCTAACTGGTGTGTCTGGGATGAAACTTAAAAGTTCAATAACCGTCACATTATAGTGTAAACATTAGCAACACTTTGAATGTGTGACTCTGATTTAAACATTTATGTTACTTAAAATCCTTACCTTGTATTAAAAAAGCAGACAGTTGATTCGTGTGTAGCTTCTCGAGGAGCCTCCCAGCTGTTCGGAATAGAGAATTATTGCAATATGTTGTTAAAGAAAATGACATTTTAAACGCTAAAAAAATGACATTTTAAAAGCTGATTTAACGGTGAACACCATGTAGAGCTACGTGACGTTGTCATAATGCACGTTGAAGTAAGAGTTTAAACTAGGAGGATTTAAATCGACAACATATCTAAGATATCTCACGACGGTTGAATCGCGGATCGACGGTTAGTTGAGTTTGTTGTGTCGTTGCTAACAAGTGAGACGTGAACGCGCGCGGAGATGGAAAAAAAATCAAGGAAGTGTGAAGTTTAACTGACGAGTAAACGTTGATCGACGCCAAACGTTTGAGGATTATACTGTGAGAGTTATTATGTGTACCTTACACGTGCGTGCCGTGGATGAAGATGTCGTCTCTGCTCACAGATGTTGAGAAGCTTCGCCAGTTCTATGGAGGAAAGTGAAACTAACCTTCGAGCTGCCGCGTCGCTGTCTCCACGCCAGGGGGCGCCCTTGAGTGATGTGAGTAGAACCCGAGCCTTGGGTTATTTGAACGGTTTTATTGTTATTTGAACGGTTCTGTTAAAAATGGACTTGTGGAAACTACTCGGATATTAAATAAGCAGAATATTGTTGTTTATTTTAAACTCTGATGCATCTGCTAAGATATTTTATGTATCAGCGTATTCAACTATTTTAATTTAATTTAATTTAACATTTTTACAAATACATGTTATGAGCTATATATGTTTAATTTGTCTTATTTCAATACGCACATGATCCCTTTTTCAAAACAATTGAAAAAAATAACGAAAAAACGCCCATTTTCGTGACAAAACTATGTATAGTTTCATACTATACTTACTATGTAAGTAAGTAAGTAATTTGTATTTGTATAGCGCTTTTCCAGACCAGGGTCACAAAGCGATTAAACAATCAAAACAATACTCAATAAAATATATACTTTAAAGTTCAAGATAATACTGAGAACAAAATAGGACTTCCAGAAAATCAAGGAAAAGCCTGAACAAATAAAATGTTTTAAGATGTTTCTTGAAGGAGTCAGTAGATCCATCAAGCCCAAATAATAGTGTTGATATTGGAGTATTATTTGGTTATTATAATTATATTCTTATTGTTTATATGTAGTCATTTGGCATAAGTTTCTAGAAAAAAAGGGCAACATATATACATATTCCCAAACAAATTATTTTTAGGACTAAATAATCAACAAAACAGTTTAAAATGAAATAAACTATTCGATATTATTTCTTCTAGGTGGTTAGAGTGATGTTTTTATGACAGAACGGCATTAAATGTTTTGTAAGGTGTCAAATGGAGTATATCTTGTCTGTTACGGTGTCAAAAAGACAAGTTCATCTAGGTCATAATTTAATGGATACTATTAACAATAAAATATTTAAACATCTCTTCTAAAATTTAATTGTAAATAAACCATTTTGTAATTACATTGGAGTAATTGGTCTCTTGCATTTGGTTTCCCCAGTTGTTTTCATTTTATTTAAATAATCTATTATATAGTTGAAAGACTGATTTTATATCTGGGTAAACTTGAATTATTAGGTAGGTTAGGTTATTAGGTAGGTATTAGGTTTTCTACTTAGTCCATATAATATAAAATCAAAGGACACAATAAATAACTATTTATTTAAATATCCATTGGTGTGCTTCACATCTAGTAAAATATAATATAAATACCTTACTTGATCCTACTAATAATTCTGAAAATCCCCTATTTATTTGTCAACCAGGAAAACTGATTACACCAAAGCACCGTTGATTGAATTATGGAAAAATTACATTTATCCAAATAGATTATTAATTTGCTATTTCTCTTTTAATTCCTTTTTTATTTGACTTTTTTCCATCGTAATTGGAAGAGCTGGTATCACAATGACCACACGGTGGCGGTAACATGTGAGAAGCTTGTGTAAGCTCCGTTAGATACTGTAGAAGTAGAGATCACTCTGTGAGCCAATCAGGTGTAAGGTTACATTTCCGTTGCGCAGGCGCACTAGATTGCAAACTCATGCGTTGTACGCCGTGTCCGGTGGAGGTCATAGACAACCGAGGTGAGTTACGACACGCAGCACGGAAATCACTTCAAATTGCTGTAATGTAGACTTCATAACGTATGTGTGGGTGACGTGGTTTAAGATTCGATTTTCGTGCAAACCTCTTGTTTTTAGAAGGTCTGTGAAGAAGCTAAATTAGCTTACATGCTCACGCCCGCTGTCACAGCATGGCCGACATTAAATGTTAATAATGGATCACTTTAAAAACTTTATACTCTCGCTTGCAAGTGTATTTGCTGTTGTTGTTAGTTAAGCTGTTTTATTGCTATATATATTTCATTTTTGTATTGTTCCAACGGTCATACCTGAGATCCGCCATCACTAGAGTAATATTCAGACACATAATGGCATCAAACTCCCTCCAATGTTGACAGATCCACGCCTTGAAGACTGCGAGTAACACAAGATATCCTTGTAATATTGCTTCACTTCTTTTTCCAGGGAGTTAAATAGCAGTCATGGCCAAACTCTTTGAGAATATTGGAAAGCTGGGACTTGCCCTTGCTGTCGGTGGAGGTGTCGTGAACTCGGCTCTCTATAATGGTGAGTGACTTGATTTAAAAAAATAAAAATAAAATGTCTAAAGTGTTTTTATTGCACATGTTTTAATGTCTTGTATATTCTGATTGTGTTATTATTTGTAACTGACAATTTGCTTTTTTTCCCCTTGTTCTGACCCTAGTTATTTCTATTGTTTATTTCTTTTTTTCTTACCCAATTTTTTTACATAAGCATGGTTTTACTTTTTGTGTCTAGTTGACCTTGGATGTAAATGAGAGACCCGTTGGTATCACTTAAATAATTTTGGGTAAAGACAATGTAGTTTTACAAAACCAAAAAGCTGTTTGAAATGTGAAAACACTGGTTATTCAATACATATTTTCATTGAAGTAGGCATCAATGTAAACAAAAATCCTTACCATAAAACATGTTCTGCTTGTTGCAGTTGATGCTGGGCACAGGGCTGTAATATTTGACCGGTTCAGAGGTGTTCAAGATATTGTCGCTGGGGAGGGCACACACTTCCGCATTCCATGGATCCAGAAACCAATCCTCTTTGACTGTCGCTCCCGTCCACGCAACGTGCCCGTCATCACAGGAAGCAAAGGTGCACTATTTCTACTGATGACCTGTGTAGTATAATCTTGCTCATCCTGTCACTAACTGTCATTAACGTGATTTTTTTCAACTTTTAGATTTGCAGAATGTCAACATCACATTACGTATCCTCTTCCGGCCCATGACTACCCAGCTCCCTCGTATCTACACCAGTATAGGCGAGGACTATGACGAGAGAGTCCTTCCTTCTATCACAACTGAAGTCCTGAAGGCAGTCGTGGTAAGTAACTATTTTGGCTTTTCCCCGTTAAAGTTCAGTTGTACTGAATGGAAAAGCATTGAATCTGTTCATACAAGGAGATCTCTATCTATATGTGTTGAAAAATGTTTAAAAAAAGATCAGATAAATGGTGATTTAAGTCAGTTTCTCTTTCTAATGTGGAAAAAATTTACATATTTACATAAGTGGTGATCAAAATAATGATGTCTTACTAAATGCCTGAAACCATAGTTAAGTACAATATTGGATTAGACTAATCAATTAATTGGACTGGTTATTTGTTTTGTTTTTTTTGGTTTCCTGAGCTCTTGCTCACAGATCACCGGATCAGTCTCTGTAACAGCCCGCTTGAGGTCCCAGCTCTCTCAAGGAACTTATTTAACATGGAGCTTTAAAAACACAAATCGATAAAAAAAAATACTATTATAAGATTGCTCAAGGTAAAAACCAGTCTGCTACGAGTCACGTTGACTTTGGAGCAATCTGGTAATGCTGGATCCTCACAAGGCTTATAAACAAATGTCAAAAAGGGCGCATTTTCATTACTCTGTTAAAACGTCATGCATTTTTTAAATTTTTTTTTTACGTCAAAATTGATGCTGTTTCTAAACATAACTGGCTGCACCTGCGACAGTGCTTTGCAAGATGTACAAATAAATGACTAAATCTTCTCTAATTGAAACGCGCAGCGTATGTTGCAGCACCTTAATTTAGTCATCGCATTTCTAACCAATCCTCATAAGGTTGCAAACTGTTTACAATGCGGCAGATCAACCTTACTGAAAGCAGAACACCCTCCACACCTTGGTGAAGTTAATATAATTAACATTTAAATATGTTTTGAACAAAGGTCATTGCTAATGGTTAACGCACCTTATTTTTTTTTAACACAGAAGGGACAGTAGTTTATAAAATGTTGCCATGTTTTAATAGAAGACATCCTTTACTTGTAGACCATTGCCAGACTGACTAACTCTTATTTTATTTTGACTGCCAATTAATATGATGCATTATATGCATAAAACATGTATTTGTTTGCTACATTTTCAAACGTGTATATAATTACTTGTTGATGTTCGTACATAAATGTTCTAGTTGGCAAGAAGAGCTTTAAATTAATAACAATAATCACATTTGAGAAATATTGATATTGTGAAGACCTAAATGTCCATATCACCCAATCCTATTGTGATTTCAATTTCCTTTTTTGCTCTTGTATTGATCAGTGTTCTGGTGTATAACTGGCTAATAAACAAGACTTTTCAAACACTCCTTATTTGTCAATATAAGTGTGATTTTAATTCACTGTAGTCATTCCTTTAAGAAGGTTTAAGTGTAATCCTGTCCTTTGTGTCTATTTCTATTTACTGCTAGGTTTAATCTACAGCTCCTTGATCTGTGCTCCTGTGTTTTGCTTTAGTTGGTGTCCAACTCATTCTCTCTTTCCCTTCCTTGCACAGGCTCGGTTTGATGCTGGCGAGCTCATCACACAAAGAGAGCTGGTGTCCCGGCAGGTCAGCGAGGACCTCACAGAAAGAGCCTCCACCTTTGGTCTCATCCTGGATGATGTTTCCCTGGTCAGACGCATTTTTTTCTTCCTTTTTTAAGCTTAAGTAAAACATTTCAGACACTGTTTTCAATGTTAAACATATAATCTTTGATCTTTCAGACGCACTTGACCTTTGGCCGAGAATTCACTGAAGCCGTTGAGATGAAGCAGGTGGCCCAGCAGGAGGCAGAGAGAGCCCGGTTTGTTGTGGAAAAGGTGGGAAGATCATTTTCATTTATTGCGACAGGCATTTGTGTTTGTTTGTAGACACTAACCAGCAAGTGCTAATGTTGGTGTATCTGCTATTGTTATGAATAGGTTTTCCATACATTTAAACTAGCTTAAATTATTTGTCAGCTGAAAACTGTTAAGTAAAGCTTTTTATTTTTTCTTCTCAGGCAGAGCAGCTGAAGCAGGCTGCCATCATATCGGCAGAGGGAGATTCCCAAGCTGCCTTGCTCATTGCCAACTCCCTCATGGAGGCCGGTGATGGTCTAGTGGAGCTGCGTAAGCTAGAAGCAGCTGAAGACATTGCTTTACAGCTCTCCCGCTCCCGTAATATCACCTACCTGCCACCAGGACAGGGCACATTGCTCCAACTGCCCCAGTGATGACATCACAAACCCTCCTTAGTTTACAGGGAAATGTAATGTCACCGTCAAAGAAAGTGTACAAGTCCACAATAAAATTGTTTGTTTGATTCCCAGGATTTGTTTTCTATTACTTTAATCATTACTGAAACTATTGTTTTCTAATGAAGTTGTGTCGATCCAATATGGCATATTGAATATGCCATAATGTGCATGTACCTGTAGATCAGTTTGCAAATGCTTAACATGTCTATAGACAATGCAGGATTATCAGCATAATCTCTAAATTTAGGAAAATGTCTGGAGCTTGTAATCTATGCGTTTGTGTCTTCTCGCCTGGACTATTGTAACAGGCCGTTTTCATGTCTTAACAAGAAGGATCTGTCTCGCCTGCAGTTGATTCAGAACTCTGCAGCGAGAATTCTGACTCGCTCTAGTAGAAGAACTCACATTTCTCCGATCCTTAAAACTCTTAACTGGCTTCCAGTATCTTTCAGGATCAATTTTAAAATTCTGGTTCTTACTTTCAGATCTATTTATGGTCAGGCTCCTCCTTACATCACTGATCTGATCCAGCCTTACACCCCAGCTCGTGCTCTGAGGTCTGTGGATCAGAATCTACTGATGGTTCCTGTACACAGTTCAGGACTAGAGAGAAATCCTTCCAGGCTGTTGCTCCTAAGCTTTGGAACGAGCTTCCTCTCTTTCTGTTTGATGGAGTCTGACTCTTTCAAGAAACATCTCAAGATGTTTTTATTTGTTCAGGCTTTTCTTTGATTTTCCTGAACTCCTGTTGTGTTATCAGTGTTATCTCGACCTTTAAAGTATATACTTTATTGAATATTGTTTTGATTGTCTAAGCGCTTTGTGACCCTGGTCTGGAAAAGCGCTATACAAATACAAATTACTTACATAATAGTCATATTATATATATTTTTGGATCACTGATAACAAGGAGAGTGTGAATAAGGGAGTGGTAATGTCACTGAGCAGATTATACTATCACGTACATAACTTTAAGGACATTATTAATGATGATTTAAAATTAATTCAAAATGTTTTGTAAATATCACGTGGGAAGCATCCGTATCCTTGATTAAAAAAGAAATGACACGTAGGATTTATTTTTACAACAATATTGAAACATGCATTATGTAATTTACAACGCTCCAATTCAACGTTTTTCTCTATAACGCATTTTAACACATTTTACATGTTTGAAAGCTCATGAAATATACTGATCACCTTGTACCAGTTTGATTTTAGTTTCAACATTTGGAATCAAGGTTAGATTCTAGTATTTTCGGAATTGTTCGTGGAGAAAAAAATTGGAGATAGAAAAAAAAATCACTCCGACCCAAATTATAGGAATCATGTTTATAGTAGTGGAAAGCGAGACATCACAGATTTAAAGGGAACACGATGTAACATTTGTGACTAAATTAAAACGTTATTGGTTTGGTTTAGACTACAAATCGTCATATTACAATGAATGGCTTCCACGTATATATTATCCTTTATCCTTAAAGCAAGTCATAACTCAAAAACACCTAATTAAAGGAGTACTTCGAACTTTTAGCCAATCAGTCTGCGTGCAGGCGATCACGTGACTGATCGGTACTCTTTTAGTAATGCCTGGTTGCACTAATTATTTTAAATGGATACGATTTTTTTATTTAAAACAGTGAATTAAGTGGTTTTCTTTTGAGTTATTGGAGTCAGAATATAAAACTACGAGTGAAAAGAAATGCGTACATTTGGAAAATCGTCAATTTAATTATCTTAAATTCAACTGTTCGATGTACAAATTGTAGTCAATTATTCCAAAAAAAGAAAATGCAATCTTTCACTATAGAAATGATTTGATTATTTTTATTATAGCTTGATCAGAATGTATGATGAATTTGCTTGAAAAAACGTTTTTGAAAATAGAAATAAATAATCAAAGCTTGTTATTCTGTCAGATGCTTTTTTTCCCACATTCACACATCGACTTCACGGCGAGTTTCGACGTGTTTTACTCGGTGGATCTTCTCTGTCACCGACTCCATCACAAACGGGTCCAGCTCGGGCGTGCGTGTGCGCGCCGCCTCTGGTGGGAGGGAGGCTTCCAGACACAACCACCGCGGCGCGCCTCTTCCAATCCAGACAGCGGCCTTTACTCCCGGGGATGAGCGCGGGCCAGCTGAGGACGAGCTGAGGACGAGCCGGGCCACGTAGGAGTACCGGTGTCCCGCCATCTCTGCAACCCCAACCACACGCTCTCGTTTCCAGCAGCTGGGCCGTCGCCGTGTCCCCCTTCTCCTCCACCCCCCTATACACACACCAATGTAGTGTGCTGGAGCCTGAATCTGTGCAACTCTGGTCGTGGAGAGGAGCCCCAGACTGAGGTAAGAACCCCGAAATATATATAAGTATTGTGTGTCGTCACGGGTGGAGAAGACGGCGCAGGTGACATGACGGCAGTTTCTCACTTTGATAGTGAGTTGAGTGGAATTGTTTGGGAACTGTTTCCTTTTTTTTTTAACCCACTTCGGCGGGATCCACCGTGTTCTTTCCCATAATACTACCACTTCTTGGTCTCGTCTCTTCCCCGTGCATTTATTGTCACGACATTTTTTTTACACGAACCTCCATTTATCTACATTTTGGAGCTAACTGTCTGACGTTGATGCTACTAGCCGGGAGCTAACTAGCGTCACCGCAGACGCGTCAAAAAAAAATCCAACTTTCGGTGTCTTTAGCGTGTCCTGCAGGCGACTGAGCAATTAGTTCTGGGATAAAAAACCGCGTTTGCAATCGAACGTTTGCGAATTCGTGTGAGTTTAGTGCACGGAGAGCGAATGCTGCCACTTTAGCTTGTCATGCGCTTTGCAGGTTATTACCTATGGAGTGAAGCTAGCGAGCTAAGTAGCATAAGTTGGCTAGGCCTGCACTGTGTTGGTGCTCTTTGGGTCCAAGTGTTTTCTTTTTTTTAACCCTTCACTAACTCGTACAGACGGCATGTAAATATACATGAAAAATACGTCATATATTAACCAATTACTCACCTTCAACCATTTATTCACCTTCATCATTTGAAATTATGGCTTGTTCCCTGTTGTATTTATATGGTTCATCCATTATCAAAACCTTCCACATCCTTCTTTCATTTCTCAGCTTAGTCTTCTAATTAAACACTATTTAACATTTATTTATTTAACAAATTCCTTTTGCACAAATGGTATGTAAAGTCCTGATCAATACATTTAAATATCTGCTCAATACTAATTATACATTTACAATGCATTGTTCAAACGTTATATTATTTTAGACATTGTTGCTTTATGCAAATATTTGATCCCTCTTTCCTTTTCCGTTGTGTGTTGTAATGACAATAGATGTGCTTTATTGACATAATTGTATGTGCTCAGCGCGAACACAGTTTTTGAACATTTAAACATTGCACAACAACTTTGCATCAAAGATCTCTGGAGAGGTCATATAACCTCAGTATCGATAACATATTTCAAGAAAGACCTGGGCAAAGCGCAGCCCTTTAACGGTATTTATGCGACTTACTTGATGTTAAAGATCATGCAGAAACTAAGGATTTTGTTTTTATTTTCATTTTTTATTTCATTCATTTCTTGTTTTTATTATTGATTACAACTTGTTTTGTATTTATTCTTACCTTGAATTTATGAGTATGTTTTTTTTGTTAATATTTGACCCTTAATTTTCCGCATACAATCCAGGTTTTTGCATCGGGTCAAAATGGACCACTCGAACTACATAAACTGCATATGTATTATTGGCAGCCAGATAGGTCGTTCCCGTTGACCCAGAGGTAAAAAAAGGGTAACAATTATTTACGTTCTGTAGGTTTTTCCACATTGTATTTATGATTTTCTCACCTTTTGCTGGGCCCTCACAACAGTCACTGTATAAAATGTGGCCCTTGAGGATATTTGAATACCCACCACGGATATAGAGGTTAAATAATCTAAAACAAATTTGTTCGATTGTCATCTCACTTTTTTTTTAAGAGCTACCTTGTCACACTTGACTGTCTTCTCTGATATGTCAGCGGATGACTCTTATCAACTGTTTTAAAAAAGCTCCCCCAGACAACAATCTGTATTTGCCGTCTGTGACCTAATTTTTTTCACTGGCTCGAGTGCCAATACACTTCCAGAGGTGTGCGGCACCAAACTGTGAGCCGGTTAAGGGTATTATGAGTTTGGACAGGGGAAGGAATGTGAACCCTCACACAGTCTCACAGCCTCACAGCAGCTAAAAAGGCAAAGCTTATTAAAGACTTGGGGTGGGTATGTAGATTTGAGCAGGCCTGCTGCATAACAAGAGGTGAACTGAACACATTGCATTTGGACTGTTTTAGTGCTTTAGAACACAGTGACGTTTGACACATTACATTGTTACATTCTCTGTTGCTGCCTTTCAAATTTTAAGCCATTCTATTTACACTCTTCATTTTTGTAGCTTGTCTTGTTTTTGAGTTTTGTTTTTCTCTGTTTTTATGAAGATATTAATGAAGGATAAAATTAAATTTATTTTTTCTTATGTGCACCAAAAGGTCTCAAGCAGAACATTTTTTTTTTGATACTTCCTAGCAAATGTCAATACTATGCTATTGCATATTCAAGAGACACAGGACACCAAAACTGGGTTCATTATGAAATGTATGCTGATTCACTCACTGAAACAAATGCAACTCTCTGTGTTTCTATAAAGTGACATGTTTATTTCCCTGAATGCTTGGATCATTTATTGTTGTTTTTTTAAATGCAAAATATACAAATATACACCCTTGGGTAAATCTTTTTGGTAGAAAAGTGGGTGCTATGTCTGGCAGTAAGTAAGAAATTTGTATTTATATAGCGCTTTTCCAGACCTTGGGTCACAAAGCGCTTTGAAAATTGGTGTTGAGAGTTTAAAAAAAAATTGGTTCATATTTAAAACGCCCACATAAGGAGAAGATCCAGCTACTTTCTCCCCCCAATCCACACAAGCTTGGTAAACCCCGGGGTTGGTTCTAACTGTTAACCACCACTGGGTTTGACCCGCCTGATCTCAAAGAATGTTTGTGCTAGAAGACCAATTACCCACAATATCGAAACATGTGTGAGATCCACATCAAAGAGCTGCTTTCAATGGGACTGAAACTCTGACTCAACATTGAAAATACGAAGAGATTTTACTAGTGTGCGTTACATAACCCGTGACTCTGTGGGCTTATTGGCTGCCAGGATTTCTTTTCGAATGAAAAGGCAATTGTCTAAACGTTGTTCTCTTACATGCTCGAGTCGGGGAACTAAACAGAAAATGCAATTTTTTTATTTTGCTGGTGTTATCCAGTTGCTTTAGTAGTTTGTCTTTCTATTACTCTTGCCCTTTATCAGAGGTTCATGGTGTCTGGGCTGGATTTCAAATTTTAGTGACACTGATGGTCACTTGGAATCCTCAGAGAGATTGTACTTGGATTATGGTCATAATTATTGAACACTGTTACTATGGCCTTGGTAAAAGTCAATTTTTGTTTGCATCTCTGCATTAAGCTACAGTTCTACTGAAGCCAAATTTCTAGGCCTAGTATCAGTTATTATGTTTATAATGTCATGAATATTAGATGTACAGAGAGTGTAATGGAGGGTTTTTTTTAAGCCTGAAAGAAATGTAAGTATAAGTGTAAAGAAATCTCAATTTCCAAGTGTGAATAATTATGTATAATCTTTAAATTTGTAAATACAATAATTGATTTTATTTTATATTTTCAGTAAAATATGCACTATGTAAATGAATGTAACACAGGAAGCGAGTGGTGCACACTCATAAGAGCAGAGAGGGTGTAAGGTTGCACGAGGTCAGGAAACTGTCAGATGTGACGCCCTAAAATGAATGACTCAATCGCCCTTGGCATTTGGTTTACTTTAAACTTGCCCAAACCACCTTTTTGATTTGAAAAAAAATGACAAACAAAAAAACATCAGGAAAGTCAATCGTGCATTTGCCAATAATAGTAAGTAAGTAAGTCATTTTTATTTGTATAGCGCTTTTCCAGACCAGGGTCACAAAGCGCTTAAACAATCAAAACAATATTCAATAAAGTATATATTTTAAAGATCAAGATAAAACTGATAACACAACAGGAGTTCCAGAAAATCAAGGAAAAGCCTGAACAAATAGAAACGTCTTAAGGAGTCAGTAGACTCCATCAATAATAATAATAATAGCTGTTCTTTATACGGTTTACCAAGTACCTTATTTTGTATTTACAATTTGAAAAAGCTTTTGACTACTGTCATTTGGTCACCTGTCCATCATCACCTTTGATAGAAACTATACGTATTTTTAAGATGACACTGTTTCTATTTTAAACCGGATTATTAGTTTGCAAACTTTGCAGAGAATAAAAGCAGCAGTCATGAAATCAGTTTTATTGAAGTTAATTTTAATTTAATAGTTTTTCTATGATGGTTAGTTAATGTAATCATGAAGATTTACATTTTTTTTTTTAAATGTATCTAATGAATGAAGTCTATACATGCCACATTTATAAAGGGATTTTTTATATATTTTTTAACTTTATAGAGTGTTGTTGGTCAAAGACATTACATTTATTAATGTCATCTTAACTTACACAAAGTGAAAACACAAAAACGTGATGCTCTTCTTACAAAGATACATTTACTTGAATATCCAGGCGCACAGAGACCAGGAAATACTGTTTTTGAGGTTTCAAGATTTTTCAAGTGATACTGCGGCAACAATGCAATATATTGCGAAACTATAAGAACAAGGATATATTTGTAGTATTGCTCGAGTAATTGTTTTGTGTGTTTGACAGAATTTACAGACTAAACTTGACAAAGTTTTTACTACTTTAATTAGTTTTGAAACTAAAATATTGTTCATCAGCTTTAAATGCTGCTGGAGTCAACTGTATCTTCTTGCCCATCTCCAGTATTTCCTGTATTCTACGAGGCTTCTTGTCAACTTTAGATCCTACTTCCTGAACATACTTCCTTTACCTCCTGAAATGCAGAACACTTATGAAATTATAGCCTGGTGAGCATGTGCAAGCTCTACTAAGAAGTATCAGTTGTGGTTTCTCTATCTATGCTCTCATGTTTGCTGGTTGTGGTTGACACTCCCACACACTGAAACACTGTATTACTAACAAGAGTTTTTAGTTGCACGCTGGCGGGTAAGATGATCAGACATGTTTTCTTCTCTATTTATCCTCAGGTGATGCACAGGAAATGGCATCTTCAGCAAGACGCCCTGATGGCTGCTGGAACTCTGGCACCACGTTCTCCTGCAGTATTTGAAGACGCAAGACATCGTGCCTGGTGGTCCAGAGACGATAAACCTCAGTCTAGCTACGTCATGGGCGCTCCTTTTGAGTCGGGTTGACCCGCTTACTCATTATCCCCTCCTTCCTCTCTTCAAAGGAGGGTTGGGGATCAATTTAGGGCCACCAGAGTCAATCTTCTCCACCTGGATGAAATCCTGCCAGAGCTTCAAGGAGGGGGATTCTATCTCGAGCCTTGACGGGATGTCACAGGAGGAAGGACGGCTGCCACCGGTGTCCCAGTCTTACTTTTACCCCGCAAACTCAAATGTCGACCTGAAACTTTTCAAGAGAGAGGTGGGCAGCCAGCCACACTCTGTCTTGGTGGACAATAAAATGTCCAGCAAGGCCTCGGTGGGAGAGCCGAGTATCAGTCAGATTCCTGTTCAGCACACGGATCAGCAGCAGTATTTTCGGGAAGGAGTATTGAGGCAGGATATGGGCATGCAGGGGTTACAGGTCGACAACCATGGATCATCTGAGAATACAGAGGAGGAGGAGGAGGATGAAGAAGAGGCAGAGGAGGAAGGTGAAGATGCGTTATTCAAGCGGGAGCAGATCATAGTTGAGGTCAACCTCAACAACCAGACACTTCATGTTTCGAAGGGGGAAAATAAAACGGACTCTGAGAGAGGAGGCAGTGATGAAGATGAGGAGGATGGGGAAGAGGAAGAAGAAGAAGAGGAGGAGGAGGAGGAGGAAGAAGAGGAGGATAGCCCTGGAGAGGAGGACGAGGAGGAGGAAGAATGCGATGAGGATGAGCTGGACACTCAAAGAACTTTAAAGCGTTCCAGACGGGGGTCCGTCAGCACAATGGCTGATGGTCAGCCTTGCCGGAAAAGCCTACGCACAGCTCCGGTGGCCTCGACAGGGGTGACCACAAGAGGGCGCCGGAAGAGCATAGACCCGCCGGTAAAGAAGCGTAGAACATCGAAATCGGCGCCACCATGGAGCGGCGCCCCTGTGAGCGAAGGGAAGACGGAGACGGAGGAGAAGGAGATGCTGGCCTGCGAGAAGTGTCCGCGGATGTTCAACACCCGCTGGTACCTGGAGAAGCACATGAATGTCACGCACAGAAGAATGCAGATCTGTGACAAGTGCGGGAAAAAGTTTGTGCTGGAGAGTGAGCTGGCCTTACACCAGCAGACAGACTGCGAGAGGAACATTCAGGTAAAATGGCCGTAGACAAATATTTAAAAAGCTGAAACTCTTAAATCAGATATTGCAATATTTAAGTGTATTGATATTTTTCTACAGTACTAATGGTCACAGTTGACACATTCCATCGTTTAAAAATGTATTTAAAGTAGGCTAAATCATTCAGTAAATACTCATTGAGCAACACAAATTTGAACTAAAAACGGGACACTTCAATTATTTTTCTCAGACCAAAGCAAACGATCAATAATTATATATGAGTCATTTTCTGTCCTCCTGTGAATATCAAGCGTCTAAATAAAAATGACTTGCAGCTTTCATTGACCTTAATTATTCATTATTATTGACCAATTATTTTCTAATTGTTCAAACCCCTGGGCAGGATCTGCTTAGGCTCTCTTTTGGGTTTCCAACTATGAAGCACTGTTTATTATTCACCTTTCAATCCTAACAAACATTCAGCCTTAACATTTATAAAGGAATTATTATTTTACTTCAACTCAAAATAAGATTGATTAATTCCTTATAACCGGCAATGATGAACCTTCAATGGTTATCTTTTTTCTATTCATTCCTATAAAATCTTTTTTTCCATAAATAATTTAAGAATTTTCCTTTCATTGTTCTAGTAAAAAAAAAAAGCTTAGCTTTACAAATGAAATACTAAAGTATTTTAATAAATCGGAGGGAAAATGTTGAATTGTGGTTATTAATGGCATAGTTTTCTTGCTTTTTATCTTTTTTATATATTGCAATAAATACGTTGTCTCTATTGTAACTTATGAACTATATCATTGTTCCACCAGCAGAGGGAGCCAAATAATATAATTTTCTGGGGACTTGCAACAGCAACTTTCGATCGTTTATATCATGGATTGTTGACTCGCTCTTTTGTCCTTTGATTTCAGTGTGTGGCCTGCAACAAGTCTTTCAAGAAGCTGTGGTCGCTCCACGAGCACATAAAAATCGTGCACGGTTTTGCAGAGAAGAAGTTTGCATGTGAGATCTGTGAGAAGAAGTTTTACACTATGGCACACGTGCGAAAGCACATGGTTGGTAAGTCTTCCCGCTTAAAGTATTTGTACTACATACAAATATTATATAACTAGTTAACTTCTAGATTCTTTTATTCCTTGTTTTTGTTATTACACATTTATTATAGTGTTGTCTACAATCTAAAGTTGGTGGTAATCTACTTTTACAATGAATTCCCTGAATAGCCATTATAGTTGCCTTGACTCTCACCGTGAATATTCGTTCTTATCCAAGTGTTCTTTCTCTGTCCTCACAGCTCACACAAAGGACATGCCTTTTACCTGTGAGACATGTGGGAAGTCCTTCAAGCGTAGCATGTCTTTAAAAGTGCACTCACTGCAGCATTCAGGGGAAAAGCCTTTCCGTTGTGAGGTAGGCAACTTTATTTTTCCAAAAATGTCCTCATGAATGAAAACATAATCGATGTTAAAAAGTAAGGAAATTAGCCTTTATGCCCATTCTCTTCATAAAGGGCAACTAATGTGTTGATTTAAGTGTCCCTTAAATTGATTTTTGACCTGTATTGTGCTCATCAGTATGTGTCTGTTTGTACAAAACTCTTCATTTAAATATTTAAATTAGAAAATGTGCTTAAGCCTTGCCCACTGAAAACACTTGGTTTTTCCGGGGATAAAATCCTATTTACTATAACCACACCTACTGTGATTGGTCAAGCATCAGGGTTTGTCAACGTGTCATCAATCCCAGAGGTCTCCACCTACAAGGGATTCGTTGTATAAACAAAGCAGGGCGTGATTACAGCTGGCTGGAAGAGTGAAGACCATTATTGCGTTATAATGGACTTCGCTCTCATAACCTCTCATTCGCTGAGATTTTAGAAGGGTGAGAACCTTTTAAATTAATAACTTCAAAACATGGTCATGATGAGGGAGTTCCGTCATCTTGAAGTAGAAAATTCATTGTGAGGAAGTCAAGAAAGTTGGGCTTTTACATTCGATGCCATATAAATATTAAATGGCTAATAGTCTGGTATAAAAATAACCAAATTGACTAGTGAAGAGATCCAAATGTCCTATTTTTAACTTCTTTACAACTTTCTTTAATGGTACGTGACATGAACTTTGACTAAGAAAGGATTAAGAAGAGCCATTTCTATGTTTTTTATTTAGTATCGACACACTAAGCGTTACAATTCTGTTTCCATTTACAACCGTAAATTACGGCGTAAATTGTTGCGATAGACGATAATGTCAGTTGCTATTGGTCCACTGTTCTCTGAACTTGTTTTACCCACAGGCTACTCTGGTTCTGGAGTGAACTCTAGTGGGAGTTTGTCAGAGACCCCTAATCTAAATCATTACTGTATCTTAAACTAACATCTTAATGCATCATATGTTTACATCTTTTCTGATTTTAAAGAATGTTTAAAACTGGATTTAGTGTTGTTTCTCAGTGTATCACAGTTTTTGTTCGTGTAGCGTATTACACATACTTCATGTTCTTCATGTTGATAGCCGCTAGATGGTGCTAACGAGCTCTTAAGTGAAAGCTGCTCTCAGTCGCGACTCCAAATCTGATGATGCAAACCGTTCAAAATATTTCGACGTTTTCGTTTATGTGTGAACTTTTTAAGGAACATGTTGTTCAAACATCAGACACGGAACCAGTGACTGATGTATTTACCCTACAAAGCCATGTTTGATAATAATTTGAAATCACCGGCTTTTTTATTTACACACAAACATTGCCATCGAGTACAACTACAACCTTCTTAAAAATTGAATTTGAAAAAACAAAGTATATTTGGCTGGCTTGCTGGAATACTTTAAAATCTTTGTGTAGATCTTATATTTATTTTGGTAAGTTTTCTTGCCTGATCAAAGCCTCTATTTTAAACCATTGCGGAGCTTCTGTATGCACTCGATTAGTTCCATACATACATGAAACTGCCTCCCTTGATTGGAACTTGTGTCCAACCTTTAGCCATCTTTCATTTTCCTGTTAAACCCTGACCACATGACTTGAACCTGAATTAGTAAGTTGACAAAAGGGCTCTAGCCCCACCCTAGACGGTTTCATACACACTCAAAACATACAGTCGTCAGCATATGATGTTGGGTGGAGCTGCTGAAGTCGGACATATGGGCGCTTTTAACATGTAATTTTCCTCCATATTACAGGAGCGTGTGAGGTACAGACATCTGGGTTAACCCTAACATTGTTTTATGATCCTTTTTTGAACATTTAGAATTCCAGGAATATGCAGGTGTTGTGACATAATATTGGATTTGGAAGTAACTGGTTGTAGATCAGGAGTTGTACACATTTCAATCATGTTCTGGCAGGCAGAGAAAAGAGTATTTTTTTTTAGTTTTTTTTTTTAGTTTTTTCATGTTGGCTGTCAACGTTTCTCTCATTCCCTTAAGTTTTATAATATTTACCAATCCCTGATTGTTTTTGTCTCTTCCTTTGTTGTGATCACTTCAAGAAATGGTACTATTTAATGATTGAATTATCAAGTCAAACCTGTATAACATGTTTGTTAATCTATAACTGTACACAGACTGATGCACTCAAATATTTCCACAAGCTAAAACTTGCCAATGTGAAACTGAACTTCAGGCTTTTCTTAGCTGCCAATAACACTACTCAAAGGTTATAAGATCGAGGGGCTCACACGTCTCCGTCAATGATTTACAATTCTTGTAATCGCTTGACTTTTCCAGGCAGCCTTAAGTAGCAGTGTAAGAATAAGGTGAACTTTTAAAGTGCACTTCAGTCAAACTGCTCTTGTTTTAACATTTAGATTCATTGATTATTGTTATGTGCCAAAATATTCAACATTTTGTTTACAGTTCATCTACTTCTTTTTTATTCTATTTTACTCTGCCGTCAACACTTTTCAAAGGTCTTTCATAATTCTTTGTGTATGTTTTTTTAACTCTTCTCCGTCTTATCTTCTGCAGAACTGCGACGAACGCTTCCAGTACAAGTACCAGCTTCGCTCCCACATGAGCATTCACATCGGCCACAAGCAGTTCATGTGCCAGTGGTGCGGCAAAGACTTCAACATGAAACAGTATTTCGACGAGCACATGAAAACGCACACAGGTGAGGCCTCAAAACATCCCCTTGCGTTGACTTCTGAACTCTTTAAGTTCACTGATTAGCCGCTCACGTTTTTTTTCTGCTTCAGTAAAAACATGTTTATACTCTTATCGGTGTTTGACGTTAACGTTATCGCAGTTTGACAAATCAACGTTTTTTATGACATCGCCTGGTGCTGTTTGCTGTTCTTATCTTATTCCATCTTGTTGTTTGAACAATGTATTTTCATTAACTGTGAGGTACGCATATAAAGAAGTCATGATACTGCACTTTCTTTATAGCATACTCCATTTTATACACGTTTCTTTTACAAACTATTACAGTGTTATTCGATTTTTTTTCATAATAATAAATGTATAAATATCTTTCAAGTAGTTGATTTCATATACTCATTTCTGGTGTTAAAAGTACTTGCAGTCTGACACCTCTCCATTTTTATATGAGTTAATCTTGACACGCACTAGAGAAACTGTCCCCCATCAATAACTTATAGTGGTTTTAAAATGGTAACCTCAGGGGTCACCAGTGATTATGAAACAACCTGCTTTTTCTAAGGTGCTGCAATCCAAAGGTCTTCCAGATTAATGCATTCGGATGGAACAAAGAGTTAAATTTATGTTGTATAATTATTGATATAGTCATACTTCTGGTTAAAGAAAGTTTGGCAACTAAAATCTGTTATTTTTATTTATTGTTGTTAACATATTTTGGCCCTTGTAAGTTTGAGTTTGACACACACTTTTTCAACATTTCAGGGATAGCTAGTCCTACTTGGGTTCTCATTAACATTGTAACACATAAAAACGTATGATTATATTTTCCAATATTAAGATTGAGATTAAGCTAAAAAAGACAATACTTTTTTTTTCGTTTGTTACACTTGGAGAAGACATTTGTCATCACATATCTTGTGACTACAAGAAACATCTTAAGACACTTTTATTCGTGCAGGCTTTTCCTTTATTCTCGGAGACTCCTGTGTTTGTCTCGGCGTTATCTTGATCTTTTAAGCATATATTTTATTGAGGCTTGTTTAAGCGCTTTGTGACCCTGGTCTGGAAAAGCGCTCTACAAATATTACTGACTTACTTACCTAAAAGCTTAGTGATATTTCAAGTTTGAATTTCGGATGAACTATCACTTTAAGTCATGTCTGAACTCCTGCTATTATGTAACAAAGGAATTTCTCGCTAATAAACAGGTTTTTATTGTCATTCCATTCTACATCAACGGAGTAAAAACTATTTCTGAGGCCTGTAATGATAGCTACACAAAAGCACATCAAACATTCTCAACAACATTCTCCTGACCTTCCTACAAGAGGACTTTAAAGGTCAGAGCAAAGGGATTTGTTTTCTTGCTCTTATAAAAGATACTTGCAGATCCTAATTAGCTGGTAAGGTTAGGTTAAAATTACCCTGTCAATCACAGGCTTCTCATCAAGAACAAGAAAAACAACATCTGTAACATGAATGTCTAGCCTGCATGTCTGCAACCTTCACTGTTGAGATGTCGTCTTTCCCCGTACTGTGACATGAAACTCTTCCGCAGCTTTCTGTTGGATGTATTACAGCAGATGATTGTGTTTTTATTCAATGAAAAATTATTTATCTTGCCTAAGAGTACATTTTTCTAACTTGTTTGTTTTCATTTTACTCTATGATTTTCTTTATATGTCCAATGGAAATTGTCAATTATTTTAATTATAACATTCCCCACTTTGATGCCATAGAAAATTGAAGGATTAAATTAAACATTAAAGCTACATTCTTGCGCTCCAAACTCTACTGGCTGTGATAAAAGCACTTGCATGCTAAGTAAATTAGTCACTTTTAAATCAATCAGCCAAACATTATCTTTAGAAGTAGATTGATTACTCATTGAACATGAAGGAGGTTGAGTGGGCTTCACACAATGTGTTTCTTCTCGTCTGGACTATTGTAACAGTTTGTTTTCATGTCTTAACAAGAAGGATCTGTCTCGCCTGCAGTTGATTCAGAACTCTGCAGCGAGAATTCTGACCCGCTCAAGTAGAAGAACTCACATTTCTCCGATCCTTAAAACTCTTCACTGGCTTCCAGTTTCTTTCAGGATCAACTTTAAAATTCTGGTTCTTACTTTCAGAGCTATTCATGGTCAGGCTCCTCCTTACATCAGTGATCTGATCCAGCCTTACACCCCAGCTCGGGCTCTGAGGTCTGTGGATCAGAATCTACTTTTGGTTCCTCGCACACGGCTCAGGACCAGAGGAGAGAAATCTTTTCAGGCTGTTGCTCCTAAACTTTGGAACGATCTTCCTCTCTCTTTGCGCTTGATGGATCTACTGACTCCTTTAAGAAACACCTTAAGATGTTTCTATTTGTTCAGGCTTTTCCTTGAATTTCTCTAACTCCTGTGTTGTTCTCAGTATTATCTTGATCTTTAAAGTATGTACTTTTTTGAGTATTGTTTTGATTGTCTAAGCGCTTTGTGACCCTGGTCACGAAAAGCGCTATATAAATAAATATTACTTACTTACTTACTTCAAGAATGTAGAGATATCTTTGGAAATATATTGGTGCCTTCAGAATATTGAATGGGTCAATGTTTAAACTTTTTTCCTTTTTTTTTCGGAATTTAACATACCTTTTCAATGTTTAAATGTTAATTTGAATTTCTTGATGTCTTTTTAATTTCATTTTTAAATGGAATACTTTGAATGAAATTCTTTTCACTCATTGTTTTTGATTTTATATTTCCAATAACAAAAAAAGTACATTTTCTGTATTTAATATTTTTAATTCGTAGCCATTTCAGCCAATCATTATAGAAAGATATTGATGTGGGTATAATATTGCCAACAGACGATACTAAAATGAAATGTTAAAAGGCTATGAATAAAAAAATGAATTTAGAATTTTTCTTTTTCAAAAATTTCAATTGGAATATCAATTTAAGTCTTAAAAAAAACATTTTGAGATATTTTTAAGTCAATTATCTAAAATAAATAAACAAATTCAACCTTTCAGTATACAAATTATTGAATGATGAATCAAAATTCAACCCTTTGATATAGAAATGATGAAGTCGATGAAATTAAATAATGTAATGCTTTAAGAAACGATGGCACATACTTCCATATATACATTTTATTTAAAGCCGGCTAGACGTTGAACCATCTGGCCGTCAAATGTTCCCGGAAATATAAATGTGGAACGCAGCCAAGATGAACATTTTACTAGCAGAGGAGTGGAACCAGTTTTCTAATGACAGAGATGTTCACCAACAAAGCGACTGCGGCACATAATGACAACCTTGACACTCGCTGGATCACATCCCTCTGATTTTCTCTCACTGTGGGTTTTCGCCATGTTTCCAACTAAACTTGGCGGCGGATTCTCTCCCCCTGCAGCCTGGTGTGGGTGGACACGCTGCTCTCTGTTGGCCTCGCTCAGATATATTCGCCATGTGTAATTATGCTTCTCTGTTCTGCACCCGCCGCTAACATTTATTCCTTTTATAGAGAGGACACACCCAGAGCTGCCCTGTAATAGGCATGTTCCACTTAGGGCCCCCTTTTCACAGCAGCATCTCTGCTGCTCTGCTGCTGTCAGGTTTGTCCAGGAGTTTAGGTGACAGCGACAGATTGCTGTCAGACATCACCTTCTTGATAGTCAATGTGTTTGGAGGAGCATCCTGAGAGCCCTCCAGCAGCCTGCTAATAGACCCATGCGTGGGTGGTAGCCAGCACAGTTGGTGGCGCCGTGGAGGGTGGTTAATGTGAGTGGCAAACCTACTGTGCCGCTGTTGTTCATTTCCACCGCTCTCCTCCAAGTGTGAATCGTAATGGCTTCCTGAAGAGTGGGTGGGCAAAGACCTCCATTTCAAGATGGCAACTGATTAGCACTTTTGAGGAGACTTGAGAGGGGAGGGGGTGTTCTTTAGAGGTGGAAAGTTAACTTTGGAAGAGCTGATTTTCATCTTTCCAATGCATTGTCCCAATTCTCGTACCCCTGTTGAATTATTTTATTTGTTATATTCTTGGACTTCCCGCCGCTGGATTCTCCTTCCTATGGACTGAGTTTTATACCAGCATATGTCAGATCCTCCTACTTTTGTACTTTTAAGGATGGTCTCATAAGCCGGATCTTATGTGTCACTAAAATTATTAGTAGAATTATTATTCATCGATTCTTTAATTTTATTCCGATTGAATCTTTATTGGGGTCACTTGGGAATGGAACCTACCCCAGCTACTGGGACCACCTGAACAGGTCTCCAGCCTATCGTAATGGCACAGATAGATTATTATTATTTTACTCTCTTTTTTGTGGAAAGGAAAACTTCATCAAGTCTGAAATAATGTTTCAAAGCATCAACGTATTTAAACAAATAAAGGGTGTTTGTCGAAAAATATTCTTCATGATGGTCAGAGTTAACTTCCCAGATGCTTGATGTGGTATAAACTGGCTTAGTTTTCCCTCTTAAAGAGAACTTGATAGCTAAAACTGTGGTTGAATGGGGTTATGTTTTTTCTTCCCATTTAAACCAGGGGTGTTAAACTCAATCATACAAGGGGCCAAACAAAGTCATGTGCCGAACCAAATGTATGAGGGCTGTGTATTGGCAAGAATCTGGCGATACGATACATGTGCGATGATGCAATATGTTGCAGTATTGTTTCTTTTAAAATAATTCAATTGTAAAAAAACAAAAAAAAAACATCATAGCATAGTAAATATTCAATGCTATCACATGCTTAACATCAGTCATATATATCGGATACACATGAGTTACAGTCAGATGTAGAGAAAAAACATATTTCGCTGCTTCTATTGTTGTTTTTGCTTGGAGGAAATTTTGCCAACTAGTGGCTGGAGGTTTAATTGCAGCACACAAATTAATGAACCCTGTTGATACTTGAGTGTTCATTTTAAGTCAACAAATCAATTTGATTGTCTTTTATACACACACTATTGAAATATAAACCATAAAATCTCCTTCATCAGTTTTTACTCCTATTGAAATATTCAGTGTAATTGTTGACATAAGATGCCACTGTTTGAGATAAGACAAGGAACAGATATTACTTTATAGCTCACCATATCAACATTAACGTTCTTCAATCTTCTTTGATTGTGAGCCAACCTTCTGGCGGGCGACATAAAAAAATGACTTGAGTCAATGCGTGTGATCTAAACGTCTCTTGTGCCCCCGCAGGTGAGAAGCCTTTCATCTGCGAGATCTGCGGGAAGAGCTTCACCAGCCGACCCAACATGAAGCGCCACCGCCGCACCCACACGGGCGAGAAGCCGTACCCGTGCGAGGTGTGCGGTCAGCGCTTCCGCTTCTCCAACATGCTCAAGGCCCACAAGGAGAAGTGTTTCCCCGTCAACAGCCCCATCGTCCTGCAGACTAGTGGCTCGAACGTGCCAGTGCGCATCTTCGCCAACACTTTCTCCTCCTCCTCCTCCTCCCCCCCGCCGCCCGGCCCCGGGACCTCGGCCCCACCTGTCGCCACGGTGGCCCCCCTCGGACCGCCCGGAGCCGCCCTCCCCCAGCGAGGCCTTGTGGGACACGCCTTCTCACACATGCAACTGCACCCCTCGCCTCACCCTCCGCAGCAGCAGCAGCAGCAGCACCTTACGGCCCCTCATGCCCATCACCACATCGCGGTACCCCATCTGCCCCCGCCCCCCGCCCTGTTCAAGAGCGAGCCCCTCAACCACTGCGGCCACGAGGACAACAGCTACATGCACCATTTGGCTGCACCCGATAAGCTTTCTGGAGCCCCTCAGCACCACTGAACCACTGCCTCTTTTCTCAGACTGACCCTCGACGAGTGGGTGCATTTATCGTTCACTATATATACATAGAAGTCAAACATCTACTCTCTCTTCTTGACTTCTGGTCGGGAATGACGCTCGAGTTTTCTCTGTACAGAAGATTAATCCATTTGCACATTGGTTACTTAAGAACGTGCAGTGTCCCTCCGGACCCTCTCCCCAAAATAGCAATACTCCAACCGTCCTCGGATGGAGACGTTTTAAAATGAATGTTTGCAAAAGAACCAACTTTTGTCTTTTCGGGGCTGAAGCTTCCTTCAGACGCAGTGCCATTAGGGAAGAGAAGGAGGACTTGAGTTTAGGGACTGGGAGAAAAGTTTGAATCCTGTTTGATTCATGGGTTAACGGTGCTTTCCATTCCAATTCATAGAGTCTCTTTCTTTTTTTTGTTGTCTGTTTACTCTCCAAAGGTGAGATGCTTGCATGTCTAAGGACTTGATGATCATGTTACTCAAGTTGAACAGGACATGCTCGACACACATGGACACACGCACACACACCGAGCATGCGGTCTCTCATTGACCGTCGTCAGTGCAACCTCAGCATTCTTCACTGTTCTTCAACCTTTCAGATAAGAAAGCTCCATTAAATACTGCCACTGTGAAGGGTCAGACTACACGACCCGAGTCAGGATTTTAACCCTTCGCTGCTGTCCAAATGAAACGGGTTCCCATACTAGAAGTCCTTTCACACTCACCAACACACACACACACACACACCCGGTGCAATTTTCTCACCTTCGCAGAAGTAACCAAGACTTGGTTCATTCTACAGTTGCTGTCGAATGTTGCAGATAAGTTTTATTTTTACAGATCGTTTTAGAAAAGTGGTGCCGCTGAACTTTGACTAATCCTTGTGTGCTTAAGTGAGGATTAAGGAAACACATTGATAAATGTAACATTTGTTCATGTATTATTCGTTAATTTTATATTCAGAATCAGAAAGGTTAAAACAAAGGTTTGTTTGAAAATATTGCGCCACTTAAGAAGTGAGGATTTCGTGTGTCCTTTTTAATTCTTTTTTTTTTTTTAAAGAACATTCCCAAAACAATTTGGGGCAAACTCGCCAAAAAAACTTTTTTTTTTTTACTATTGTCAAGGTGGCGGTAAATTACCAATTCTAGATTCAAACATAATTTTATTTCCCCCTTAAATTCATGGTTTATGACTTCCAGATTACCTTCCAAATATCAAAGCTGACCCAGTTATGCATTAAAATATGTTTAAAAATATGTTGAATAATGAGCGAAAACAAAACAAAAAGGTTTGTTTACAATTGAAAGAAAATATATTTGAATTTAAGCTCATAAGACGTTTTTGGGAAAGAAGATGTTGCACATAAACAAGGTCCCGAACAGAGAAAAAATATGTTGGTCCAAAAAATAATTTCTATGACCTGTTCAAAATAAGTAAAACTCATGGTTGTATCATATTCTTTATCAGACCGTCTGAAGTCTCAAAGATAGTTGATCGAGTCAGAAACCTTAACAGTAATTTACTATTTAAGTAATTTACATTCTTTCAGAAACGTTTTCTATTACCGTTTATCATTTACCTTTCTAGACCAAAAACTCCTTGGTGCATAACAAAAAACGCTGCTCTCTTTAGAACGGAACATAATAACAATAATTCTATTTATATAACACTTTTACTAGTTACAAAAGTGCTTTACATAAAAGCAAACAACGTCATTTAAAAAATGACACAACACATTAAAACAGGACATTGATAAAACAAGATAAAACAACCCGCGTTCCATTCAAGGGAAATAGCATTGAATAAAATGAGAAAACTCTGCAAATAAAAGAGAGTTAAAGCCCATTGATGACTCAACATGGGTGAGCACGTTTTCTTGAACCCAGCTAAAGTATCTGTTCATTTTTTGCTGTACTATTATTATTCAAGTTACATATTTTATTCAAATAATACATTTGTTCACGGACCATTAGGCACGATGCACAAATAAGATCCTACGAATGACTATTTAATGGTGTTTTTACCGCCACATTGAAATGACCATCATTATTCCCTCCAGGTATTATTTTTAAATATTCATTTTAGAATTGAATTTTGATTCAGTTTTAAAAAATGCTAAATTGAATAAGTGAAATATAAATGGACCAATTGCCGATAGTATGAATGTTATTTAATAAGAAGGAGTGGACAGAAGAGTTTTTTTGAGTTCCTAACCTGGAGTGACTGTTAAACAGAGGTGTGTGGATGAGAAAGTGTGGTGAGTGCATGTGGACCCCCCCGCCCCCGCCCCCCCCAAGAGTGCTCTTGTACCAAAAGCTGCTTCTCGCTCTCCTGGTGTTCACCTGTAGCTGTTAGACCCGACCACCGCGTTGACCCTGGATGTCGTCATCCTGCCATTATCTCGTGTGTCTTAACTTCTCTAGTCCTCTCTGGTTTTATTTGAAATGGCCTTTTTTTTCTTTTTGTGTGTATTCTCTGCACTTTACTGATGCGTGGGTGAGCGCAGGGGAACGAGGGAGTGACGAAGCATTGTGAAAAGGGTGTCGATGATTCAGGAAGCAACAACGCTGCCATGTTTTTATTGGACACTTTTCTTTCTGGTCTTCCCATTCTCGGAGATTAAAAGTGTTTTTCTTGGAATAATTTTGACGTTGAATTTGTTAAAAACAAAATGTATCTCTACATTCTCCAGCATTTAATAGAAGGTTGTAAAAATGAGATGCACCCCTTAATTTCCCTTTTACAGTTTCCCTTTAGAGTGCATCTTGACATTTTTACAAGGTTGTTAAAAAATATAAAAGTAACAACATAATATTAGAAAACAAAATATCTTGATGGTCAAAGACAAGTTGTTAGAAAATGTAATTACTGGTTTCCTCTGTTCCACTTTTACCAAAAGAAAAAAATCAAGAGTAGACCAAAAATAAAGACATGGTAAATGGTAGGAGATTTACTGAATAAAAGATGCTAAAGTAAGGCATTAATAATTATGTTAATACATAAAACAAAACGAGTGGTGATTTTATAAATGGGTTTGGGGAATTTTGTTAATTTGACCAAAGGCGCTATAAATATTTCTTTTTTTTTAGGAACACATGTTTGTTTTAGCAGAGAATATAAAACAAATGTTCCTTTATTTAATACATTAACTAAAAGATGTTAAAGTTACATTAATATTAGATCACAAATAACAGACGGCTATTTGGTGTTTGGCTAACACTGAAACAAATCCACAAGGCATAATTCAGAAGTAAAAGATATAATGGATGGAATTGATGATAACTATTGAAATCAATAAGAGAAAAATTAAATTTAAATTTCAAGTAGAACCAGCTTCATTAAACTGGTACAAACCTTTCAATAGCTGCACATTTATTTAAAAGGTGTCTTAACTGTACAGTAAGAGCTGGACACGGTCAACCAGAGGGTCAGATCATTACTCTTCCAGAAAAAAGTAGATTATATGACCAAAGTTAAAAAAAAAAGAAAGTCAAATGGTGTGAAGGTAAATGTGGCAGTGTTGTTGTTATCCTACTCTTAAGTGAATGTTTTTCGGCAGGAAATGAGTTCCAGGGGCAACTAGAAGGGACCATTAAACATTTAAAAAAAATTATATTTCCCATTCACCCCTCATGCCTTCCTTCCCTTCACTTCTGCGACTCATCCGTCGTCTTATGTCTTCATTTGCTAGACGATCCTCCTCCTCTTCCTTTCTTTGTTTTCTAGAATGCACTTTTTACTAAAAAATCTTCTCGGCTAGATGAAAAAATAATAACGATGTATATTCTTTAAAGATGTTCGAATATCCATATACTTTCCCCCAGTTTGTATTTCTAACCACTTAATGTAGCATTGTGTATTTTATTATTGTATCCGGTACAACATGTGCAGCTTTATAATGTTTTGTTTTTTTTGTATGTTATCTGGAGATTAAGGATGACGTGTGAGGGGGATGGTGGGCCTTTTTTTGATAATGTACATGGAAATGAGTGCTAACTTTGGAAATTAAAAGCAAGTAGCCACGATGACGATGCTGTGAAGTGTGACTTGTTGTGCGACACCTTAATGCCACGGCAAGAAACGTTGCACGACCTGTCTTTAGATACATATTCTGCATTCTTCACAATCTTTTATGACAGACACTGCAATCCTCGATCAGGGCTTCATTTCAAAAGTCTACAAAACGCAGCATAAATCTAAACAAAAAATGTATAATTATCAGGCTAAAGCAAACTTGCTGGTCTCTCATAGCAACATTTAATTATAATTTAAAGTAACATTTTATTACCGTAGTGAAAGTTGATCTCTTTACTCATCTGATTCTTTGTTGTTTTCTATAAGTTAAGTTTTCTAGGGTTTTTTTGGGGTTCCAAGACCACCTTCGTTCTTGCCAACAAAATCACATTAATGCTATGTAAAGAAAGGATCTGTTCCTTGTTCTATTATTAGATGAGATAGACTTCATTAATCCCCTGGAGATCTCATTCGGGGAATTGGGTTTCCAGTACACAGCAGACAAAAGTTACATAAAAACAAGAACAATGTGCAAATAAAAGAACAAAGTTCAAGTGATGACAGTGCAAATATAAAGAACATATTATAGCCATTCAAATATTTTCAGACTAATACGGAATCAATAGATCCATAGTGAAAGGCTATAGCTGAACCAACAACTGACATTAATTTAATTCAATTTTATTTAAAGTGTCAAATCATAGCGAGTAGGACTATAAAGGAGAAAAGTGAAGCAGATTTCAGCGAATCAACAAGGAGTGAATCACAGTGTGGCAGTGGCGAGGAAAAACTTATTTTTAGGAGGCAGAAATCTCGAGCAGAACCTGACTGCCAAGACTGGCTAGGAGGGTGGGTATTAACCCTTAATTAATAAAATGATATCTTTCTATAATCCTTATAATCCCTTTTATTTTTATTTGATCAAATTGACATTTCAATTTGAACTATTGCAACGTCAACATATAAGTATTATCCAACACAAGATGACTTTATTTAAATATATAGATATAATTCCAATCTTTTTATCTTGTACTCAAACAATTGGCTTATGGTTTTGTCTTTTAATTTAATTTGTTTTATTTCAAAGAGACATTCCTAAAACCCAGTTTGAGTGCCATACTTTTATTTATTTATTCATTTATTCTGTTGTCAGCCGTTTTATTAATCATTCAAATGAGTTTGACTTTCAATAAAGTGATGAGAGTTGGTTGTTTGTAATCGGTAAAAGTCTACAGCTTTGTGCTTTTTCTCTCCAATACGAGATGAATAAAAATGTCTCAAAGTGGAAACCTTGAGGTAAAAAGTACATGGACAGATCAGGACCAAAGAAGTTACCTAAAGTAATGTCAGTGGTTGCCATCAAGGTCTCGTTGAAGATATTGAAGCAGGATTCACCAGCGTTCCTGATGCGATTTCCCAAACAGACGAGACATTAACCACAGAAATGGGGTAGTGAAGTGTAACAACACCATGTTTTTCCTCCAAGGTTCATTTATTTAAGACACTTGGATATGACTCATTTCTCTCCCGTGGAGTCGCCATTAAAAAACTTCTGTTATTCAGATTCATTTCTTTTTTTTTATTGTACTGAATAATTCATAAAGTTAATATTGTGTTATTATTCATATGAGTGGGTGCAGGTTTAGATTATATAATTATTCTTTTATTGTGCTTGTCTCTTGGCTGCAGATATTTTTCTAGACGGCATGACTTGCGGTTATTCATCCGCAGACGGTTCACAGGGTTCCTGGCACAAATCCTCTGATCAGATGTGTCAACAGGCGGCACGTGACTTTTTTTTTCCTCTTTTTCCAACTTCCAAAGTCTCTTTCACTAGAGTTTATTTGGCTGCTGGTGTTGGAATTCAGGTCAGTGACTTGGAATGAACATGTGTATAATGAGGGCGGTAAATCCTAAAAACACTGACAGCGGCTCTTCTGTCTGGTACGACTGGTCTGCTCAATCTGGATCGTCACGCACACCTTTGTTTGAGGCTTTTACTGGCGGTGCCTTCGAGGACTTTTTTTTCAAACGTCAAACTAAATCCATAAATCACCTTTTTACACTTGCATGCATGCAGACGTCAAACTAATTGTGATGAAAATAAGCACATTGAAATGAGAATGTTATTAGAAGACTTGGACTCACACTTTTACTATGAGAAGGATAAAAAAATGGTGAAACCGCCAACACCAGTGACCAGATATAGAAATGTCAAGACTCCCTTTATGTCCTATCACTATGTGAGTAAGAGTAATGTGACAAAACATTAGTTATTTCTTAAAGGATGTTGGTAATGTTAAACTCAGCAATGCTATTAATAAGGCGACATTCACAATAAAATACATGCATTATGTAAAATTCTACCTTCACCATCTACAGAACGACATCTTACATTCCTCAGAGACTTCATTCTGAAAACGATACCGTTACACAATTGAGAGACTTAACCGCTGCTAATCTGTGACGCAACTTTCCTGTTCCACTATGTTCCAAAGATGCTTTGTTGGATTAATTGAAAAGGAAATTGTTTCTGAAAATTGTGCTGGGAAAATATCCCCAGACACCATTTAACTCTTTTATTATTGTGAATTTCCCCACAGAGGGTTGTGTATTTAATGACAAAACGCTTTTCAAGCTTTGACTTTGTGCAGTGTAGTCGTGCCTTATGGCTTTATCCATGTAGCTCCTGTGTAGAATGTTTTACCTTTTATTATTTATAATGGCTATAAGAATGTTAAACACTTAAAAATGGAATAGATTTTCTTATTTCCCCTCATATAATTGTACTTTTTGTAGTATTTTTGTCCCTCGAAATAAATGCTTTCATATACTTTGTTGTCCTTTGTTATTTGCTAAATATAAAAAACTTCTATCTATTTTATTGTATTTTATCATCATCAAATTTTTTATTTTATTCTTAATCCTTAACTTTTCCAAGTTAACTTACTGCACTTTATATAGACCTGCTGATTTTATTTCACTGTCCACTTCATCTTCAAAGACAGACAACTGAAATCCACTGAGCCTACATGTTCCTAAATTGTTACTGTGACCACAAATCCTGTAATTCATGTTTGTCTAGTTGCACTCTTTTATTTCAGTGTTTGATTTGTAGTTGTTGCCTTCTTGTTTTTATTTAACTATGATGTGTGCTGCTGCTTTCCTTGGCCAGACCACCCTTGTGACAGAGATCTTGATCTTACTACATATTTTATCTTGTTAAATAGAGGTTAAAAAAAATAAAAATTAAAAGGTTGTAGGCAAAACTTGAGCCTTTAATACAGCAAGAATGAATATGACTAGAACTGCTTTTGCGTCATAGCTCGGGCGGTACGGTGTGTTGCTTGTGGCCTGAGAAGTTGTGGGTTCAATCCCATCTTTGGAAGATATTGTGGCGCTGTGTCCCTGAGCAAGACACTTTGCCCTGATTTCTCCTGATGGTTGATCAGTGTGTGATTGTGTGTGTGGATGGGTGAATGTGTAACTTAAGTGTAAAGCCAAAGTAGGAGCCAATGACCATTCTTTAACACTGAAGAACTGCGGTGGTGTCTTGTCAAAACTAAATTCTCTTAAAAAAGGTCACTTTTACAACATGTCCCTTCAAAATAAAAGTATATACCCACTTTTTGATCGGGAACCAGCAGACTTTAGAGCTAAAGCAAAAGTACCAGAGACTAGTGTCCATCCCAGCGTCATAGGGTCATAGGTGGTGTATAACTAGAACCCACTGTCAGTAAAGTGCTCATATTAATACATTTTTATTTCTTGATATATGTTTTTTGCAGAGTATACCACCAAAAATAAAGTGACTTTTAATGGGAATGAACTTGAGCATCATGAGCCTCCACAGCTATAGGTAATAACCCATAAAGAGCTGTGTACTAAACTGCCACTTTTAGCTAAAAAAAAAAAAAAAAAAGTCCTAAAAAGTATATTGTGTGTTGCACAAAAGCGATGCATAATAAGCAGCAGAGAAAAGTGCAAGTGACTCACTGATGGTGTGAGTGGGTGGTCAGGTAGCGAGGCTCTTTTTTCTGAAAGCAGGGGAGATAATAACACACCATCCGCACATCTTGTGTTCCCAACCAGGTTGAAAATATATTCAGCCACTAGCCAGCTGTTAGTCATTAGACGTGCAGAGAAGGAGGGAGGAGGCCGCACATGTCAACGGGCTGATAACAGAGTTCACGCTCAAACTTGCTGCACGGCTCATTAATTGCTGTATTTAGTTTATCCACACAGATGTCTCGTGGAGAGATGGGAATTGAACCCCCCACCCCCTCTGGATGCAATCATATTTCACCGATCTGAATAAACTCAGGCACCATATTGTTTCGTGGTAGAGCGCAATACATCACCACTGTCAGCACATGTGACGCGCCGGCTCACGTTTAGGGTCCGGTCACATGTTCCACAAACACGGTGACATATTTTCAAACGCTCGCCTGAAGTTCAACAGAAGCTTAGTTTGGAGAAGTAACAGCTTCCTAATCAGAAAACAAATATACTCACAGTGAACTTGGGATGAGGGCTGTTTTCTAAGCAAAACAAGAAACAAAAAAACAAACTTGTTTTTGTTTTTATCTAACAATTATCATTGATTATTTGTAGTATAAGATAGTTAACTAATATTTTTTCATCCACGGCCTTTCAGAAAATGCCACTAAAGCAGGGATGTCAAAGTCAATCACACAAGGGGCCAACTTTTTTTTTTTAGCAATCTAAGTCACAAAGAAAGTCCCAGAGAAATGTTTATTCACCTTTAGTGTTGACATCCACTATCTCTGTTCCTTAGCCTCTCTTAAACCCTGCCATCGTTTATGGGTCCCCATGTCAACATTAACAATAATCTACTTTGATTTTGCCCCCGAGGCATGAGTTTGAGACGTATCAACACAAACAAAAACCAAATGAACTCGGTTGTTGACATCTTTTGTCCATTAAGAATAGAAAACTTCCAGTTTTGTAACATTTGATACAATGATACTTGAGGGAGAATATAGTGTTATTGACCTGAAATATGCAAAACAAGTGGTTTTGTACTGAAATATATCAGTGCCATCAGAATATTGAATGGAAAAGATTACTTTTTCAAGCATTTAATTCTTTTATTTTTTATTATTTAATTCAGTAATTTCTTAAATGAAAGGTTTATTTTTATTTAATAATTTATTCCAATAAGTCACTAATACAGTTTCTAAAGTCCATTATTTTATTCGTAGCATGAAGTGCGATTTTTTCCAGACAGAAACAAAGTTGACACATTGTCAGGAAAATACCTAAATCTAAGCACCAGTGCTTCTGTGTTGTGTTATGTATGTACTCTTTTGTGTTTGTCTGGTGGGAATATTAAAACAACATTTTATATTAAATTTAAAATGCCTATTTTTTTTATTTTTTTTTGAATTCAAAAGGCTACGAATGAAATATATATATATTATAAAATATGTTTTTTGATTATTAGAATTACGATATAAAACTATATCTGTAAAAAATATATATATACGTTACAAATACTTATACCTAAAATATTGTAATTCAATCGATGAAAACAAAATCACATTTTAATATTGATATTATTGATTTTTTATTTTATTTATTTAAGTCAACATCAATATTCTAACGTCCCCGATCTCCTTCCATATTCTCCCACATGAACAGAGCAATATTTTCCGCACCGTTCCGTAAAAGTGTTATTTCTGTAGCCGCTCCTCCAACCGTAAGGATGGGCGGACCGTGCGCGCTCCCGCTCTCTCCTGTTCAGAGCGTATATAAATGTAACAGAAGCGCGCGACCTCAGCAGCTTCACCGGCGCGACATCTCCCTGCTGGCTGGACCGAACCGAGCTCCTCACACGACGGAACCATCGACGGTATACTCTTTGTTCTGATCTCATTCATTTAGATTTAAAAAAAAAAATTTGATCGAGAAGAATAGTGTTGTTGTTTTTCTGCCGCGGAAGGTTCACGCGCCCGCGCGTGTGTCAGACGAGCATGTAGAGAGTCCACTCCAAATATTTGTACGGCAGCCACGATTGTTTACCTTCACCTCTGCGACCAAATACATTTGACATTCAACCGTTTATTTTATGACGCGACTCTTATGTGCGTGTTTTACATGGACGTGTCAACTACTTGATCTATGCGGGTATTTTTCTTCATCTGACTAAGTGTTTTTTTTTAACTATATATATATATATATTCAAATAAAAACATTAGAGTCGGATCAATAATAATAATAATAATTTAAAATTAAGCCTATGTTTTCTAAACGTCTCTTTGTTCTTTTGGAATAGTTAGAAAGATAATAATAATAATAATAATAATGTCTATTTATATAGCGCCTTTATAGATGAATTCAAATTGTGTAATAACTAGTGGTGTGAGACAATGTAGATAAACTGATAAATTGCTATTTGTTTTATTAAACCATATTAAAATTCAACTGCATTATCAAGTTTTATAAGATAACATTGGCTTTTTTTTTAATAATTATTTTATTGTTTATATTTCATCTGAGTAATGCTTAAAATAAGATAATTCGATTTTTAATTACCATTAAAATTTACTGCGTTTGTTCATTTTTTTGTTGGAACTAAACTTCGCTAGATGGCCGCAGTCTTCCACAGCTAAAGGAACAATGAAATCCCGGTGCTGACTGGGGACAAGAGGATACAGGCTTTTAAAGCTGATGTTTGGCCAGATTTTGTTTTTACAAACAAATGAAAGCAGTACTGACTTCTTCAAGAGTCATGTGTTCTGTAAATTCTGCAATACTAGCGTCAAGTACTGGACAATACTACAAATATATCCTTACAGTATTACAATATATCGCTTCCCATGTCTCGCGGTACATATCATATCGCCAGAGTCTTTCGACTACACGCTGCTGGTAATTACTGTGTAATAACGAAACAAACCAGTAATAAAGTCTCACAAACCTTCTCAAAACATAAAATCTAATCCCTACAATAAAGCAGCAGTTAGACTGTGTTTATTTAAAGAGTGAAGCAGGAACAAAGAGTTTGTTGGTTCAGTGCAGACGCTAAGTAGAACGTAGAGATAAATATATTTAGAATGGGTGGAACCTTCGTCTTCAAAACATGAACCCTCTCCGACCAGACAGCGTGTCAGCAGAAGTTCCAGCTTTGTTTTCAACCACAATAGTCCTGCCCACTCCGGAGAGGGAGGTGTATCATTTGGGGTTTAAAGGTTCCTGTGTCTATTTTTTACTTCAATGTCTTGAGTTTAATTCTATGTCTTCTGGGTTCAACGTCTTCACCCTCTCATCATCTATTTCTGGTGATTGTTTTCCTTGGTAGCCTCCACGTGTGGCGTGCTTTAAGTGGGATGCTGGGAACCCGAGGAGAGATTTGAGTGAATGATGGGGGATTCAATCTTCAACTGCTGTTATGTCCCACCTCACCCTCCAGGCGAGGAGGAACAGCTCAGGTCCAGACGCTCCGAGATCATGGCCTCCAACTCGGCTCACATCCCGTCGGACAAGCGGTTCCTCATCTTCTTCGACTTCGACGAGACCATCGTGGACGAGACCAGCGATGACCTGGTGGTGCAAGCCGCCCCCGGTCAGCACCTCCCCGACTGGCTGAAGGACACCTACCAGCCGGGCCGCTACAACGAGTACATGCAGCGGGTTCTGGGGTACCTGGCCGAGCAGGGCGTCACCGAGAGCCACATGCGAGGCATCATGGAGAAGATCCCGGCCACGCCGGGCATGCTCATGCTCTTCCAGTTCCTGCGCACCCGCCCGCCGCAGGACTTCGAGGTGGTCCTGGTCTCGGACTCTAACATGTTCTTCGTCGAGTCCTGGCTGCGTCGCGCCGGCGCCCGTCAGCTCTTCCACCGGATCTTCACCAACCCGGCCACCTTCAACAAGGACGGCCGTCTGGTGCTGCGACCGTTTCACTCCCACGACTGCCCCCGCTGTCCGGTCAACATGTGCAAGCAGGTGGTCGTCCGGGACTATGTGGCTCGCAGGGTCCAGGAGCGCGGGCGGCCCTTCCAGAGGGTCTTTTATGTCGGAGACGGGGCCAACGACTTCTGCCCTTCCGTCTCTCTGGGGCCCAGAGATGTGGTTTTCCCACGAAGGGACTTCCCTATGCACCGCCTGATCACCGAGACCCATGAAGCCATGCCGGGGGAGTTCAAGCCCGTCACGGTGCCGTGGGCCAGCGGGGAGGACGTGGTGCAGCGCCTCAGGAAGCTCGTGGCAGAATAGGTGGTGTGTCTGTCAGGTGCCATGAAGAAGTACGAGTTAAACATGTCAAAAACCTCAAGAGACAAAGGTGCTACATCACGTTCAAAGAAGAGTCTCAAGACACTTTCACTTTGCCAGCGATCTTTTATGTTCCATGTGTGTCTTGACGTCGACTAAGAAGCAATATATTTAAACCTATTGTGTGTAATGTTTTAAATGTTTTGTACTAAGTTTTTGAATGTCTATAAAATATATTTTACTCTCATTACGACGGTGGAGAACATTTTGGATGATATGATTTTAGAAAAATTGTCATTTCTAATGTTTGAAGTTTGTTTGTTTAAATCTACCTTGTAGGTCTGACCTACTCAGGTGAAAACACGGGAATAAAGCCATTATCTGAAATGTTGTTATTCATTGTGTGAAAAATATATATACATTTGAGCCTTTATGTGTTTAAAACACAAATTGATTATATATTGGTAGGATGTTTTAATTTTATATATTTAATTTCTCTTAATAATCATGATCTTTTAAACAGATAAACCAGAAAAAAAACAACTATTTTTCAAGTCATTTGCATTAAACAGATTATTTTATGTCAGTGTTTCATGAAGGAATTCTCAGTAATTAAAGGTGATTTTCAGATAGATGCGGTAGAACACAAAAAAAACATAATACAATACAGAACAGTCAATTCAAATAAAAAGCATTTCATTTTTCTATTGGAATATGTGGGATGGATACAAGGAAAAAGTGCAACAATAGAACAAAAAGACATATGAAAAAAAAGGAAAATTAACACAAAGAAAATTATACAAAGATTAACATAGAATAGAATGTCATGATACTTTATACTTTCGCTCCACTCCTGCCCCCAAACTCAGAATTAAACAGCCTCATAGCACGAGGAATGAATGAGTCCCTGAGTCTATTAGTGTTCAAAGGACAACATTATACACAAAACAACAATCAACTAACTAAATTCAAAAATAAGTCATGTACAGGTAAACAAATACATTCTTTATAAGAGATAAAAAGATGTCGCCCTTCTGGAGATTATTTCTATATTTTGAAAACTCAACTGAAAGAAATTAAAAAAAACTAAACAAGAAGAACACAAATTTGAAAATAAAAATAAAGATGTATAAATAGTAGGATTGAAACGTAGAAAAATCTACAAATGTAAGTTACAGATCCAATGAAATACACATTATAGTTGGAGTTAAAATGCAGTATAAATGGAGCTATCAATGAAAGAACTTTCAAGTAGAATAGTAATGTTTGCGTGTGTTTGTGTTTGTAATCAAAAGGTCTTTTTTTAATAGTGATTGAATGCTATTAATTACTTATACAACATGATTTATGTATATTTTTAATCTATATGATTCAATGAAAACACAAAAAGATTGGGATGGTAAGTTGAAAGTTAAAAAAGTTTCCTGTTTATAATGGAAATTAATAAAATGTATGGCTATTGAATAAACAGAAGTTAATCAATCTTTTACATCTTGTATCTTTACATGCAACATTGACTGGACGACTTTTAATTTCGCTTTAATAATTTAACAACGTAATTATTTAATTGTAATTATTATCACTGTTTATATGTTGTCATATTAGTTTGACATAAAGTCACTTATATCACTGTCCAGATATAATAGTACAACTAAACTTTTATTTGACTTTAATTATCTTAATTCTTTTTTTCCGCTCGTTGGTCGAGTCGTCGAGCAAGTAAAACATAGTGTACGTTTGAAACCAGACGTTTAAAGCCACAGCTGAAAATAACAGTACTAAGTGTACTAATAAAATACACGGAAATATTGAAATATATTTGGAAATGATATGTTTATAATTTAAAATTGTAGTAAATACTATTAAAAACAGGACGAGTGACATTTATTTATCGTAAGTCATCGATGGGATTGTCAATAGGTTAATAAATTACTTTAAACCCATACACAAAAATAAAATCCCTATTTTTTTAATTTAAATATTTTATTCTCGGAAAATCTTGTGTCTTATGTGTAAGACCCCTATTCGACGCTGGGTGGCAACAGTGAGCTAAAGAGATTCTCGATCCTCTTTTGAGCAGAAGAAGAATACCGGAAAAGCTTCTGATGCGCATGGCGCTCTTTGAAAAATAAATTACAATTTACCGCATTTTCTTTAAATTTGTCCTCTGAAGCAGAATTCGGATCTAAATTTCAACAGTATACAGGTATGTGTGTATTGCATTCTTGCTAGAGTTGTAATACTGCCGCTGGTAGCACTAGTGTGCTGAGCAACGTAGCGCCGACGTTATCTCATTGATTTAGCTAGCATGCTGCTCCTCACCCGAACAAAACAATGGAAACTTAATACGAGCATCGTATCATGAATCATTTGACAAAACTATAAACCGTTTTTGTTCATTATTGTTATAATATATTATAAAATTGTGTAAATATTTAGACCGATAATATAAAGCTGCCGTGCATTAGCATTAGCTACATTAGAAGTGAACTGTGTTGCACTTGAGCAGTTTAACTGTTTTGTTGATACTTAAAAAAACAACTATATTATTGTGAACCTGCCTAATGTGTACGTTTTGGAAAGCCATATTGCTTTTGCCCTTTTAGTTATTTGTACTGGTGATATATTTATGCGAGTTTTTAATGCCGACGTATTTCAAATTTGTGTTTAACAATATTTGTCTCAAACAGCTTTGAAAGATGGAGGCGGATCTTTATGATGAGTTTGGAAACTACATTGGACCAGAGCTGGACTCTGATGATGACGATGATGAAGAACTGGAAGCCGAAGACCGAGATGCTGATGAGGTATACAGTGCTATACACAATTGAATAACGTATGCTTGACTTGCCCTTACAAACTGATGGTAAACACACACCCACAACATGTAAGTAAGTAATTTTTATTTATATAGCGCTTTTCCAGACCAGGGTCACAAAGCGCTTAAACAATCAAAACAATATTCAATAAAGTATATACTTTAAAGGGAAAGTTAAACTGATAACACAACAGGAGTTCCAGAAAATCAAGGAAAAGCCTGAACAAATAAAAACGTCTCGTGTTTCTTGAAGGAGTCAGTAGACTCCATCAAGCACAAAGAGAGATGAAGATTGTTCCAAAGCTTAGGAGCAACAGCCTGGAAGGATTTCTCTCCTCTGGTCCTGAACCGTGTGCGAGGAACCATCAGTAGATTCTGATCCACAGACCTCAGAGCCCGAGCTGGGGTGTAAGGCTGGATCAAGTTCTGAAAGTAAGAACCCGAATTTTAAAGTTGATCCTGAAAGAAACTGGAAGCCAGTGAAGAGTTTTAAGGATCGGAGAAATGTGAGTTCTTCTACGTTAGCGGGTCAGAATTCTCGCTGCAGAGTTCTGAATCAACTGCAGACGAGACAGCTCCTTCTTGTTAAGACATGAAAACAAACTGTTGCAGTACTCCAGACGAGAAGACACAAACACATGGATTACAAGCTCCAGATCATGTTGTGACAACATTTTCCTAAGTTTAGATATTTTTCTCAGTTGAAGGAAAGTTTCTGGTCAGTTTTCTGCAGTGTTGATTAATGATTGATTAATGTGTTGCCCTAATTGTTTGATTTTCAACATTTCAACATCAGCATGTTCATCACATAATGATGCAGACGATGGTTGGTTGTAAGCTTCATTTCTAAACGGATTAAAGCTTCATTAGAATAATGTTAATATCCACTAGAGCTAACCTTGTAGATGTTATAACCAAATGTCATCCCAAATATTTATACTGTCATGTTAATTTTCGGTCAAATCCACTATTTCAGGCTGATGAAGAAGAAGATGAGGAGCAGGCAGATGCTGATGAAGACGTGCCTGGAATGGAGGTGGTCCTGCACGAGGATAAGAAATACTACCCGACAGCAGAAGAAGTTTATGGCCCGGAAGTAGAAACGATTGTTCAAGAAGAAGACACTCAACCGCTAACAGGTTTATACATGGAAAATGCAAAAAATAAAATGAATGAAAGTCCTTGACAGCAGTTGTGATAATCGTTTCCATTGATTTAATCAGAGCCCATCATCAAGCCAGTGCGCCACAGATGTTTCACTCTTATGGAACAGGAGCTCCCTGCAACAGTTTATGACATGGAGTAAGTTATCATTGTTATCAAGATTGTTTTGCTTAATTTCACTTTGAGGCAGAAAATCTGTTTTGTGAATTATACACGTTTAAAATTGTGATTCTTTCTACAGATTTCTAGCAGATTTGATGGATAGTCCTGAACTCATTCGCAATGTCACACTGTGTGGTCACCTCCACCATGGAAAGGTAAGTCACAAAGTGTTTATTTACTATAAAATAAACACAACATGGGTCATCCAACACTAAATCGTTCTTATTTTTATTTTTATTCTTGTTCTTATTTTTTTTTAAATAATTGCTGTATTGCTGTGTCTAATTGGAAAAACAATTTAGTTTAATAAAGTTCTACCTAACCTAAATGAAAATACAATAACAGTACACATTAAGGAAGTTTTATTTGTTTATTTTTCTCCTGAAAATAAACGTGATATTTTATCATAAAACAGAATATAATGTCATATACTTTAAAGGCCTTATCCTGCTGCTTTTTTAAGTGACTTTTTCCAGTAGGACATTAAGCTAGTCAAGCACTATAATGTTGGATCTTTGTTAAAATACTAAAAATACCAAATGAAAGTTATTTATGTATGGTTTCCTTTCATTTTATTACTACTCTAATCTACTGATCTACTCTTGTGACCCGACAAACAGCTTGAGTTTGCTTTATTGTTCACCACTTTGTTAATGAACATTTCAAGTCTTTTATCACATTTAACAGCTGTTCTTTCACTGTAGTTAATTCACCTTCAACTGATTTCAAGTAGTGTCTGTGAGTGGTCTGAATTAAAAAAAAAAAAAAAAAAACCAATGATTTTCTCTCCTAGACTTGCTTCGTGGACTGCCTGATTGAACAGACACACCCAGAAATCCGGAAGCGTGATGATGTGGATGTGAGTTCTAAGTCATATCTGACCGTTCTTTGTGGCTGTTTGATGATCATTTTTGGCTAAACTGAATTTTCATTGCCTCGGCAGCTCCGATACACTGACATCCTCTTCACAGAACAAGAGGTGAGTCTGTTCGTTCTATTCTGAGAAGTATTTGTGATTAAAGCTCCTTGCTTATTTTCTGTTCCTCATTGTTAGTTGATCTTTAATTTTGACAACTCTGTTGTTTCGTCAGAGAGGTGTCGGCATAAAGAGCACTCCTGTCACTATGGTCCTGCCAGACTCCAGGGGAAAATCCTATCTTTTTAACATCATGGACACACCAGGTACTTATTGTCAGGATTACAATGATTCTTTGTTTGGCAAACAGAAATATCTACAACATGTTTTGCTATTTTGTGAAGGGCATGTCAATTTCTCTGACGAAGTCACGTCAAGTATGCGGCTGTCGGATGGTATCGTTCTGTTTATCGACGCAGCCGAAGGAGTAAGTGAAACCCTTTGTTTTCTGGATAATATTTGAGTCCTCAACTTTATTAAATGTATGTCGTCTTCCAGGTGATGCTGAACACGGAACGTCTGATCAAACATGCAGTGCAGGAGCGAATGGCTATCACAATCTGTATCAACAAGGTGGATAGACTGATTGTGGAGCTCAAACTTCCCCCCACAGATGCATATTACAAACTACGCCACATCGTTGATGAAGTCAATGGTTTGCTGAGGTACGTCTTGTTTCAATGCGTAACGAGAGTTTTCATTTGTCACCTCCTAAAACAATAGAAATTGCATTACATTCATGTAAAACTATATGGTGAGGTTTTCTACAATTCTTTTCAAATAATAGAACATTCAATTAGCAAGGACATGCAGTATGTGTGACAAAGATATAAAAGAATATAATAGTTTTATTCTGAAGTCCAATATGACATGAATGCATGTAAGATTTAAATGTTGCTGCCAGTATATATCACATAGAATATGTTTATTATAAATGCATTTTGACATACTTAGTGTTTTTATATAAGTAAATCACATTTAATGTTGTTTCTTCATTTATTTATTAAGTGCCTTCATTTTGTTCATATTGTGTTTAATATAAGTCTTTTAGATTATTTATTTTTTGTCCTGTTGACTGTTTTATTTAAATGGCGCTTCTGTCTTTAGAAGTTTACTTATTTTCAGTGGGTCTGAGAGGACTGCGATTTCATCTGTGCTGTATGTTGTTAATATAATATATTTGAAAAATAAAAACTTGAACTTAATAATACTCATAACAACGTAATACCTACAATTTCTGTATTATTTAACAGTTATATATTTATAGACTGATCAGGTTATTCAAATTAAAGAGCAGTCTTTGATAAAGTTGTCTTAAACGGTTGAATTTAAAAACATGCTGCTGGTGCGTTAATAAACATTTGTTAAATTTCTCTCTATTTTCACAGTACCTATTCGACCGATGAGAACCTAGTTGTTTCTCCTCTCTTGGGAAATGTTTGCTTTGCCAGCTCTCAGTACAGCATCTGCTTTACACTGGGCTCATTTGCAAAGATCTACTCAGACACCTATGGTAAAAAAAAAACTACCCCTTACTACTTGAAATAATCCTCATTTTTTATTTAATGGTTATTGTGTTCTTTTAAAGGTGACATCAACTACAATGAGTTCTCCAAGAGACTGTGGGGAGACATTTATTTCAACCCTAAAACGTGAGTAATTCATGAGGAGCATGATGGGAGTCTGTGCTTATTCGTCTTCAACTAATGTTTTGTTTCCTTGTTCAGGCGAAAGTTCACCAAGAAGGCACCAACTAGTAATTCCCAGCGCAGTTTTGTCGAGTTTGTTTTGGAGCCACTGTACAAGATCCTATCACAGGTCAGACAAAAGTGATGTAGAACTCTGAGAATTTATTTATGACACACAACTTTCAATATAATCTAATGAAATAATATTGATGCATAGTGAAATCACTCTCAAGAGAAAGTTATTTATGTAACAGTTTTAAAAAGCATATTTGAAAGTGACCAATTTACACTGCACCTTTTGATTTATTATTAGAAATATTGAAAAAAAAGTTTATTTTTGAAACAGGTTGTAGGAGATGTGGACACGTCTCTGCCACGTGTTCTGGATGAGCTGGGAATCCACTTGAGCAAAGAGGAGCTGAAACTGAACATCCGGCCTCTTCTGCGTCTTGTCTGCAACCGGTTCTTTGGAGAATTCACAGGTAAACCTTCACCTGTCTACCTCTTCTTTTAAAAGCCACAGTGGGTCAGATGGGCCAGAGGTCCACATTTATAAATATTTAAGTTTAGATCTAAAAATACTCGGATATGTTGGGTTGATCAAGAACTGTTTTTTTGTCAGGTTTTGTGGACATGTGTGTTCATCACATCGCATCACCACAGGAGGGCGCAAAAAACAAGGTGGAACACACCTACACAGGCGGCCTGGACTCGGATCTTGGCGAGGCAATGTTAGAGTGCGACCCAGAGGTAAATGAAAGACAAATCTTTCTTTCATTTCGAACATTTATCAAGATCTCAGACATTTGTTTTTCAGTGTCATTAGTCAAAACTTATGTTTTATGACTAATGATGATGTTTCTCTAAATAGTCGGATGATGTCACTAAGGTTTAATTTATTTTATTTTATTACCAATTATTGTGTGGGTTGTACAGAGCATATTTAGTGTAGTTTTTAATGTTTTACATAATACGTTCAATGTTTTGACCAGGTAATTTCGTGCAATATGATTCCAATAATATATATTTGTTTCACTTTCTGACTCAATGCATAAAGAGTTGTGACAGAAAAAATTCCTGATATCAATAAAAATATCAATTGACCATTTAACTGATCGAGCAGGTAATGAAAAATGATAATATCATGTTTTGAAAAGCACTGCTTGGAAGGCACTTTTCTTTAATGTGTTTTTGTTTGGTGAAAAGCTTGATTAGAAAATTATCGACTGCAATTATATTTGATTGTCTTCATTACAATGTTTTTAACAAGCAGTAGAATTGGTCTCAATTATAAGTTTTTCATATTTTTTTCATTTCTTAATCAACCACTTTTCAGTAAATCATAAGAATTTTTTCAGGGGCAAGAATGACTTTTAGGAAATAATCCGAGAGTGTTTATTTCAGATTGAAGCTGTAAAGAGTGCAGAAGTGTCAGATGTCTAAAAGAACAAACATGGCCATGGGGGGTTAAGCTGTGAAAGTAAACTTCAAACGGAGCAGCTTAGGTTTAAGGCTTATAAGATTGGATGGAGACACTTGAGTTTTCAGGTCACAATTTCTCCGAACTGGGTTAGTTTCCATTGCCATGATGTCAACATGTATAGCTTCTACCAGCGTAATTAAAAAGTCTGTATGTTAGTCAAAACAATTAAAAGGCTAAATTAAAGTATTGCTACCGTTCTGCTGGAGATTAATAAAGTAATTATTTCGCGTCCGGTTCTTGTGGCTTACATGTAAAATTAACTGGATCGTGTTCTGGTTTGTGTAAATGAAAGGGATTATTTATCACATGTCACAACCACTTTTCCGAATCCATCATAATTATGACCAGAAAAGTGGCAGAAAGATTTCTCTGTCCCAATTTCTGTGTCTCCTCCTGATCCGTCTTTCCTCATCCCCCCCTCCTCTATTTCATCTTCAGGGTCCTTTGATGTGCCATACCACTAAAATGTACAGCACTGAGGATGGTGTGCAGTTCCACGCCTTTGGGCGGGTTCTCAGTGGTACCATCCAGGCAAGCCAGCCTGTCAAAGTGTTGGGGGAGAACTACACCCTTGAGGATGAAGAAGACTCTCAGATCTGCACAGTGGGGCGACTCTGGATCTCTGTTGCCAGGTAAACCTCGATTTGTTGATGTCGTTTCTTATTCTCATCTTAACGAAACCTGTCCTGATTGTATTCTTCACTATCTTAGATACCAAATTGAAGTGAATCGAGTCCCTGCTGGCAACTGGGTACTAATCGAAGGTTGTGACCAGCCCATTGTGAAGACCGCCACCATCACTGAGCCCAGAGGCAACGAAGATGTGAGATATCATCATGACTTCTACGATCCATCAACGGTCTCATGATTCATTGCTGAATCTTCTTCCAGGCTCAAATTTTCCGGCCGCTCAAGTTCAACACCGCTTCAGTGATTAAGATTGCAGTTGAGCCAGTCAACCCGTCTGAGCTGCCCAAAATGTTGGACGGTCTGAGGAAGGTCAACAAGAGCTATCCTTCACTCACCACAAAGGTGCATTAGTCTTTTCTTATGTGGATGATTAATGTTCTGAGCAAAGATGGTTGACTGTGATGTGCTCAAACTTCAGGTGGAGGAGTCAGGCGAGCATGTGATTTTGGGAACAGGAGAACTCTACTTGGACTGTGTGATGCACGACCTGCGCAAGATGTACTCCGAGATTGATATCAAGGTACTGCTCACACTTATCATTTATTTTTGTTACGTTTTAAGATAATGTCATTAATGCATTTTCTTCTTTCCACTTGGCATTTTTTTCCAATTTAATTTGGGCTATATTAACAACCTTAAAAATGTTTTTCAAGAATAAAACTTTAATTGAATTTTGGAAAACCAACTCACCAGAACAAGAACCTGCAACCAACCAATTATTCTAATACAGTATTTACTTCTCTAACCATGTTGTCCAAGAAATGTGGATGTGTATCATCAATTATTAATTGACACTATCCTGAATGCAAAATGATCAAATGCTTGAGACGAATTAAGACTTCCTAATGTAGGACAGTTTAATAAGAAGATCGATGATGAACAAGAGATTTTCTTTTTGAAAAAAATAACATTTTATATATTACCTTTTTATTACATTCTTCGATAGGTTGCTGACCCAGTCGTCACTTTCTGTGAAACAGTCGTGGAAACCTCATCCCTCAAGTGTTTTGCTGAGACTCCAAACAAAAAGTAAGTAGTTCTTGGTTATGTTAATGCTTCGGGATAACTCATTTGGAGAAGTGATTCACTGTAATTCGCTGTCTCGTCAATGTCACTCGTGGTATGCCCCCTCATCTCGTGGTTGACTGTTTAATTTGACTGACAGGAACAAGATCACAATGATCGCTGAGCCCCTGGAGAAAGGGCTGGCTGAAGACATTGAGAACGAAGTGGTGCAGATCACATGGAACCGGTGAGTTTGTTCTTCATCATTCACAAAGTGGTGCATCAAAGTAATCCATCTGGAATGAGTGACTCCAAAACTAAATATGGAAAAATAGTTAATAATCGCTTTATTCTATTTTTCTTCTTTGCTTGTAAACTTTATGACAGAGGTCACTGACCTTTTTTCTACTGTAGCTGCTCTACAAGAAAGGATACTCAAAGTCAAATATAATGAGAAGGTTATTGTGTTGTATATTTTTTTGAACAGGCCAAGGGGCTACTCCTTTGATTTCGTTGGGTCTAGAATAACTAATGCAACAACGTTGAGTGTAGCAACCAGATGAAACATAACAGGTTATTGTTAACAAATTCAAGTATTTTTACATTTTCTATGTTTTAATATATGCTTCAACAAGTGAGCTATTAATGCTTTAAATGAACACCTTGATGTAGAACCTAACAAAGAGAAGGCAACAATGTAAGTAAGTTTTATTTGTATAGCGCTTTTCCAGACCAGGGTCACAAAGAAGAAGAAGAAAAGAAAAACAATCAAAACAATATTCAATACATATATTTTAAAGATCAAGATAAAACTGATAACACAACAGGAGTTCCAGAAAATCAAGGAAAAGCCTGAACAAATAGAAACGTCTTAAGATGTTTCTTAAAGGAGTCAGTAGACTCTATCAAGCGCAAAGAGAGAGGAAGATCGTTCCAAAGCTTAGGAGCAACAGCCTGAAAAGATTTCTCTCCTCTGGTCCTGAACCGTGTGCGAGGAACCATCAGTAGATTCTGATCCACAGACCTCAGAGCCCGAGCTGGGGTGTAAGGCTGGATCAGATCACTTCCACTTCTCTGCCAACACTTTTGAAGCACAAGTGAAAACCACATTAAACTAAAGGAGATCGTGGTTCAAGACTGCTGCTGTGGTAGGATTGTAGTTACTCTCTAACTCTCTAGCTCAATGTTAACCAACTCTTGACGAACAAACATGCTATAGATGGATTCAACCTAAAAGTTAAAATCTAAAATTCAAATAAGTAATTAAGCAACTAAATAAGTAATTCCAATTAATATTCAATATTGAATCCCAAATAACTTGAATACAAAAAGCTATTTTACAGCTTTTAAAATATACAACGGCTACATAAGATATTGTAATATCACAGCTGATGCATGCTCTGCATTATTTGTCGAAAGATATAATCAAAGCAACGTGAACTTGAGAGTGAGATCGGTAAGAGGTGCACGATCTTGCTGATGACTAAGAGCACATTCAAGCTGCTCCTTGATATATTGATCAGTTCAATTCTGCTAATTGAATCATCCACTAAAAGCCTGCATGAATTTCCTTGTCCTATTGGCACAAGAAGACTTGAGTGTACCCGTTTGATTGCAGATTTCTGGAAGTACCTCGCTCATATGTAGAGCCATCTGGTCTCAGCAGTGTCATGCCTTAGGATGGACATACTTTCACACACCATTAAACTAGACCTTGATTCTGTTCCTCCTGTTCCATTAACCCTCAGAGCCCTCAATCAACCAATCATGCTAATGTTCCATCTGACAATTCATCCAACCTTTCTGTCGCCTCATGTCCTCATTCCAGGAAGAAGCTGGGAGAGTTTTTCCAAACTAAGTATGACTGGGATCTGCTGGCTGCTCGGTCTATCTGGGCCTTCGGACCGGACACAACTGGACCAAACATTCTTGTTGATGACACGCTGCCTTCTGAGGTGACCTTTTCCCCCATCAATAGTCAAACTATTTTAAATGAATTTCAAATACTTTTATTATTATTATTATTATTATTATTATTATTTATTTATTTCACTTGCCTTGTAATGGATCAGGTATCGTTACCACCACCACCCATGATGTTCTTTTAAATTTAGTTTTTGAATCTTTCAATATAATACAACAATTAAATACTGTACTGTACATGACTGATATTAAACAATTTATAGAAAAAAAGGCTGAATTTTCCACTTGTTACCTTCAAAATTTCATCAATTGTGTAAAATGTGGAAATAAGCCTTTTTTTACCATTTAGAATTCTGTTTATGACCCCCATCCCACAAATTTAGAATCAGAAACGTTCATTGCTGTCTCATTTGAACCCTGCTGTTTTCTTATTCATTCTTTTCCGAAGGTGTTTAGAAAGGATCAAACGGTTATTAAGCGCATCAAAAAACTTGAGATGGATTTAACTATGAAATGTAAATTAAAACAATTTGAGTTTTCATTAAATGATAAATGTTTTTGTTTTTTCAAGTTGCCCCTCTAGGTAACGTACAGCAGTTATTAAATAGTTGATATTGATTAGATCAGTGGTCCCCAACCTTTTCTAACTCAGGACCCAACAGGTTGGAAATTACTGGATTAGATTATAACATGATACTACTTGATTGAAAACTCAGTAGTATGTAATACAGAGAATTTTACAAGTCAAATGTGTGCAAAGCACAAATTATGAATATGTATTTACCTGTAAAGCAGTAACAATATAAAAGTATTCAAGTGTTGACAAAGAGTTACCCGGCATTAATGAAACGTCAGTTAATGCTGAAATATTTGAATGCTGCTATTGTAAGGAATGACCACATTTACAGGTTTCATTTTTCGGATGTATTGTGAGTGATTTAAATCCTTTATCTTTGTCCAGGTGGACAAAGCTCTTCTAGGTTCAGTCAAAGACAGCATTGTCCAGGGTTTCCAGTGGGGAACAAGAGAAGGACCTCTGTGCGATGAGCGTAAGAACATCATGAATTTCAATTAAGAAATGATAATACAACACACTGGCATTTTGGCTGAACACGGTTCATTATGGCCAGAAATGAGAACTTTTCCTTTTGTCCCACAGCCATCAGAAATGTCAAGTTCAAGATCCTGGACGCAGTTATTGCTCAGGAGCCCCTCCACAGAGGAGGAGGTCAGGTCATCCCTACAGCTAGGAGAGTAGTATACTCTGCCTTTCTTATGGTGAGAAAGACACACCCACACCCACACATACACACGCCTTCCACTTCCTTTAATGTTCCATTACCTTGATTACTCCCTGGATTCTGTCAACCTCAGCTCTTTTTAATTGCACTGTGATAACAATCCCTCTTCCACCATGTTGGCTGGTCCACCATCTTTACCATAAATCCAGGGGTCTCATCCGTCTTTTGGTCGTATGGATTCTACATCCATTGTCCTCAGGCTAATGTGTTCTTTGTGCTGCAGGCAACGCCGAGGTTGATGGAACCATATTACTTTGTGGAGGTCCAGGCTCCGGCTGACTGTGTGTCTGCTGTGTACACTGTGCTGGCTAGACGAAGGTTGGTCCTGAATCTGATTTGCATTTCCTTTGATTGATCGTCCTTCTTGTCCAGCCGAGGAACAAACACACTTTATAAATGGGAGAAGGATGTGATGTTGTGGGCTGTAAAATTGTTTCTTAATCTGCATATGCATTTGTTGACCAAATATATCCAAGTAGATGATGAACAACGAAGCTTGGCGTTTAAGTTAAGGAATTATTCTTGGAATTATTTTGGCGACACCAAAACCATATCAAGTGGAACCTCAGAAGACATCACTTCTAGTTGTTAATCCTTCTTCATTTATCTTGCAATTAATACTGGTGTATAATTATTTTTGTTAACGCCTGCATATATCGTTTTAAAAGAACTGGGTTATCTGCATGGCTGTCCAAAAATAAATAATTTCCAATGATAAAGATGAAACTTAACTTTATCTCCTTTTCAGGGGTCACGTCACCCAGGATGCTCCAATTCCAGGGTCTCCTCTTTACACCATCAAGGCTTTTATCCCGGCCATCGATTCGTTTGGTTTTGAGACAGACCTCCGCACTCATACGCAGGGCCAGGCCTTCGCTTTGTCCGTCTTCCACCACTGGCAGGTAAGAAATCATGAATTTTCTACAGAGCAAAACGGTCTTTGTAGCATGGAACATAAGTACATAGAAATCCATCAGATAAAAACTAAAGCCTTTTCAAACTTAGAAATAAGCAGTTATTTGCAAATCAATAAAGAAAAAATCCAATATAAATACAAGATAATGTTCTATACAATGTTGAGTAGCATTCAATGAATATTTTTTTATGAATGGGTTATAAAGTTAATGTTACGGTTGTGCACCTTATCAAATATAACTAATCTTGTGTTTATTTGTTCATTCAAAGACGTATCCGAGCTTCTTGGCTGTATGCCGTGTGGGGATCTAGTTGCATGCCTCTGTCAGCTACGCCACTTTATATGTGCACTGTTGACTCATTAAGATTGTAGCTAAACGTGCTCGTCCGTCTTCCTCCAATGACTTGGACATGTGAACGTGTCTGCACTCTGCTGAGCCGTGTCAGTGAAAACAAACTCCACTTACTGCACATGATTGCACAACAGCCATCATGCTGACAGACTCTTAACTTGATAGAAGCGCTTGTCTTTTGTTTGTATTGTTATATACACAAAGATGCACATTTTCTTTTAAAGAGATCTCATGTAGGGCAAGCAAGACGAGATCTGATAAAATATCTGAGAGGATACTGGGCAGTATACGACACATGTAAGACATTAAAATTAACGATTCACATTTACTCTCACATGTTCAATACCCATATGCGGGCAAAGGATCATTACCTTACATATGAAGTAATGGACCGTGGGTTTCATAGAAAATTATATATGAATATAGATATATTTAATGTAAGCAATATAGAGTTAGCTTTCCCTGCAGGCAGACTTGATGGTTTAATTTTGGTACGACCGCGGATCAAGTTAATTCAGTTCCGCTCTGACTGATGATACAATCAGAGTTGATATCTAAACCAATGAGTGACCGAGACTTTGAACATTTGTATACTCATTTGAAGTCAAAGTGATTATTGAGAAGAATGTTAAACGATCATTGTTTTGTATTGTGATATCATTTTGTAATTATTAGAGGCTATTTACGTTATAATTAAATACAACTTGAAATTAAATACTATCAAATATGTGCATAAACTAAAAACAAACAAAACAAAGTCCTATTGTTACGACTAAAAATAAATCTGTCTGATATAATTCTTGGAACATTTTTACTTTCATATTTATATCATATTTCTCTTGCAAACTTAATGGCTTCCGTCCTGAGTTGGCGACAGTAAGTCCTTGTGACAGACGCTTGTGTGACGAACTCGGTGTCAGACACCAGCTCATATTGAAAACATGTCTGTTAGTGTTTAGAACCTTGTCCTCTAACCACAGGGCTGCCCTTGTGCCGTCAATATTTAATGGCCTGTGCTTCCAACTGATGCCTCCATCCCCTGGAGGAGATCTCTACAGTGTGTAGAAGGAAACTCGGCATTTAATAATGAATGGTCTTGAAATCACTCGGAATAAAAGTGTAATCGAGACGTCTCTCTTGGGGACATTGCTTATTAATGATGAACAGACGATGGTTATCTCCAGAAGCATTCAACCTGTGCCTCAAAGTTGTCTGTTAAGTTAAGGAGGCATAGATTGCGTACAGCTGAAGTCAGTGGAGCTGGAATTTAAAGTGGTGTTGCAGTCTGGTATCTCTGTTGCGCTGACGTCCAGCTGTCATGAAGTGGCAGCTTCAGACTGTTGACTATGTTTGGGCTGAGGTTAGGTTGTGATCGTTGATTTTTTTCATAAAAATTGTCTGAGTTAACTGAATGTCTCCTATTTTCACTAATGGGTGATTAATGAATAACACAGATGGTAGATAAATAAAGGATTACTTTCGATTGCTGGACTGCAAACAGTCTTTTCCTGGTAGAAATTCTGCAACATAATTACTATGTCTTTAATAGAGACTTGTTTTCAGCTTACACCCGACTTGAACTTCCCACTTTCTCCAGTGACTTTGATTTGTACTTTGTAGTCATGAATCCTCGGAGTGAAGTGACCATGCATCCCTCATTAGTCTGTGACGCAGTGCCAGCATCGTCAGGCCCACAGCAGTGATGAGTTTCTAACGTCATCCGGCCTCATCCATTTATTTGGCTTTCTGCACTCATTTCATTAATTCTCCTTTGGACACTTCTCCTGGGGCGGGCCTCCTCTTTACCCAATATGAGACTCATAAGTAATGGCATTATTTCCAGAAACACTTGCTCTGAGTACATTTGCACCAAATATAGAGGCGGACTCACACGGACACTGACGCATTGATATGTGTTTATATGGAGACGGAACAGGCACCTCTGAGAACCTTCTAGTTAATAACCAACATAGCCATGAATAAATAAAAAACGGGTACATTTGTTAAATGAACAGGTACAGTCATCCATCATGTGACGACTTAAAAGTTAGATGTAGTTGGAACCCACTGACTAATATTAAATGTGATTAAAAATGATAGATGTTTGAATATAAATTGTGCTGAAGTCATCAAATATTACCAGCGGTTGCTTGTAATAAAAGTGACGCTACATAAACGCGTGTCTTGCATCGGCTCGCTTCATTCTTCAAAGTGCTGCTCTAAGTAAATAATTTCCATGTAACTACATCTTCTCACTCAACATGCTGTCATGTGCTAAACCGCGGTCGCCTCCGAGGTGCCTCTCCTGCGCCGCACACTCCATCAAGATGATGGACAAGCCCCTGACTCAGTAACAAAGAGACAAACCTGCAAGTGAATCACATTGTTTCTGAAAGGTTTAAGCTGCGCTGCAAACTGCCCACTCAGCGCCGAGATGACGGCAGGCTCTCAGTGACCGATTGTGTTTAGCATTATTTTTGGTGGCAACACAAATGGATTCCCCGGCGCAGCAGCCGTCCACTCACCGCTGTTGTGTTTGATTCCAGATCGTTCCAGGTGACCCCTTGGACAAGAGCATTGTGATCAGACCCCTAGAGCCTCAGCCGGCCCCCCACCTGGCCAGAGAGTTCATGATCAAGACCAGGCGGCGCAAGGTGAGCAATGGTCCAGGTTTTTAAAGGCCCAGAAATAAAATGTTTCCTTCCTCAGTTTGAATTTTCTTCCTTCTTTCCTTAAACATACCTCTGACATCGTGGATCCCCTACTGTGTGAACCCTGACCTTTGTACAGGATCAAACATTTTCTCTGGCCTAGGCTTAAGATAATATTGTGGCTTTTCCAAATCGGTACCAATGATGATGCCTTCACTTCTATACGAGTTCCTGAACAATAGTTTCTTTTAGATACCACTTTATAATATCAATGCTAACTACAGAAAAATGTGATTTTACATTGTAAAAAAACCTTGAGTTAAAGTTTTCACCTTTTAAAATGTCCACTTAAAGCTGTTTTCCTACAGAAAATAGGACAAAAAATGTCCAGTACAAAGGAAACCGTAGCAAACAAGTGACAAATACATTTTTTAATGTACGATTAAAAACATGTCCGTTTCATTTTAAGTTATCACTCTGTAGCTTAGTTGCAAAACGCTTTGATTGCAATGTTGACTGGTGCCACCTCAACAAACCAAGTCACTAAAAAGAACTTTGGCCAGTCAGGCACAGATGCCCATGAATGTACATGGAACTATCAACAGATGCCTCAACCCTTACTGGCAGGAAGACCAAGGTCTCTGCAATCTTCTGATATATATGTATATAGCTAACCTTGTGAACGAAATCTGTGTAAACACAATCACATATTTTGTTCAGCCAATCACCGATAGCATTATCAAGTCACATGATTAGCCTCGGAGTACAGGATGTGGTACAAGATGATGATGGTACTGCCCTAATATCAGAAACTGTCATTATTTTAAATGAGTAAATTTGTCAGAAATGTTGTAGTTTAAAAAACTCTCTCTCTCTCTCTCTCTCTCTCTTCAGGGTCTGAGCGAAGATGTCAGCATCAGCAAGTTCTTCGACGATCCTATGTTGTTGGAGCTGGCCAAGCAAGACGTGGTGCTCAACTACCCCATGTGAGGGAGAGACCCCGACAACTGAGTCTGGTTGCAACTTTACACGAACATGTGCGACTACAGTGTTGACACTTGAACCTGTCAAGTCATACAGTTTTGTCTTCTCCCATGTGTATAAAATCATGTTTTCGTTGGTCAAAGAAACAATGTAAGCATTTTTACTTTCTGAATGAATCAGTTTTTTCTAAATAAAGTAGATCTTTGTAGTTGTGTTTCCTGTGCTCTGCCTGACTAGCCCTGAGTGACGGGGATAATTCAGCCATATTTGAGTGGTCCCAGGGATCTGCTCTGGACACTGCGTGGACAGTGACTGATGGACGGGCTGCAGGATCGTAAGAGACAAGCCGGGAGAAAGCAAAGGTCAGGGTCATGTGACCAGATAAAACGGAAGATTGAGTCGGTGTGTATAAAAGCTATATGGCTGACGTGTAGCTGAAGATGTTTTTATAGGAACTGCTGGAGAGACTCAAGAACTTTTATTATTCTGCTGCAGCAGAGGTTGAATTTCAAAGGGAAAACGACCTCTACCAGGAGTGCTTTTCCTAAGAAACATGCAGTTTGTTTAAGCTTTCAATTGTCGAGTTCATACACAACATTGAAAACTATGAAGTTTTTAATGTTGTGTATGAACTCGACAATTGAAAGTTATATGTAGCTGTGAGGTATAAAACATTCCTAACCTGGAAGTGACCACCTCTGTGAAGGACGCTCTGGATACTCGCATTCAAAGCCTTATTTGTTCAAAAGCCCGCCTGCCATCACTTCATTATCTAGATGAACTCCCGACTGGAGCTGCCATCTCCACGACTGATGTCTGCCCTCTCCCGTCACTCGTCACATCGGAGGCTGCGACGGTCCTGGAGGTGAGAGGAAGTCCGGGGACGGCCTGAGCAGCTCTGACAGTTGGACCGGATGTCAATGTTGATTAGTGCGACATTGTGTTTCTTCCTCTCGCGTGATCAGATGTGGCTGGACAGTGCAGGGACAACTCTGACCTTTTCAGTTTTTATTTCATTTTTGAAAGTGCTTACTCGCTCCCTTACAAGTTGTCAAAGTTGTTTCTTAGGCAAAGAGTACTTTGGTTGACATCCAAGTGAACCTTTTTTTTTGACCATGTGAAAACTTTTTTCGTGACCCTTTTGCTTGACCTTTGTTCTGCTTGATCTAGGCATGAGGTATGAATATGCATAAGACAATCACAAATGGGGCCAAAATCTCTTTGTACTCTTGGTCATGGGCCGAACACATTTTATATTTACAAAACTGTCTCTAACCGGAAGTATAAAAATTCTAGGGGTGTTAAACAATAAAATAACGTTCATTAATATAACGTATGGTGAAATAAATTACATTGCTGTTTGAATATTGATACAGTATTGTTGGTACTGGATAGAAGTGACGAGGAGGAGTAGCAATACTTACTGGTTGGTGACTGTATGTTGGGGTTTCCCTCTGTGGATAAAAGTGACACCTGTGGTGGCTGGATCGGAAATATTGTCTCCAAGAGAACTTCAACCATGATCTGGGTGAGGTGGGTGGCCAGTGTCTGTCATGGTAGTAATTGCAGAACCTGTTTGGGGAACCCGACAGTAGTGATGGGCTGATGACGGTGTCATGTTGTTTAGAGGTCAGTAGGTGGTTTAGAGGTCAAAAACCTGCTTGTGGGAGGAGTTTGGTGAGGCCATGGAGAACAGCTTCTAAGAGGTTCAAGAGGATATTCAGTGCACCGTTGACACTGTGCAGTGGAAATGGTGGGCGGCTCACCTCTTATTGGGGCGTTGTTTATCGTTGTAAAGAATACTTCCAAGACCTCCTTAATCGCACCAACATGACGTCAAAGAAGGAAGCAGGTTTAGGGGACTCTGGTGTGGGCTCCTTTATATCTGGGTCGATGTGGCCAAGGTGGATAAACAGCGTCTCTGTGGCAATTCCCCAGAGATTGGATAAGATCAACCCAGAGTTTCTCAAGGCCTTGGATGTTCTGGGGCTGTCATGGCTGCAACATCGCACGTAGGAACAAGGTGGGGAACCCTCTCCGGGTTGGGGATGGGATCGTGCCCCGAATAGAGTTGAAGTTTCTTGAGGTTTTGACCAAAAGTTCACCGCTCAATCTACGTCCCTGCCTTCACCTATGGTCACGGACGGTGGGCAGTGACTAAAAGAACAAGATATCGGGAACAAGTGACCAAAAACGAGGTCATCCAGGAGAACGCCTTGGGGTCGCCCTAGAAGAGCTAGTTGATGAAGCCGAGGTGAGGAAAGTTTGGGCCTCCTTGCTTAGGCTGTTGCTCGACTATTTTTCTATTTAAGTCATATCTTGGAGCCATTAAAACGTTTGGCATGACACTGGGAGAACACAGAGCTCCTCTACTAACTGAAGGCTTAAAACAAACTAACCAAATATTGTTGCACCCCCCCCTCCCATCCCCCCCAACCCAACCCCCCACATCATTATGAGTCAACACAGTGAGACGGCACGACCCGATCACTCCGATGTCACGCTCGCAAGAACTCCAGGCTGTTGGACGGATGGCAGAGATTTCTGCCGGTCTGAACACAAGAGCCTGCAGCCCATGTCACAATCTGTGGTCGCTGATCTAAATATAGACAAGACTCTGGTGAAATGACGGCGATGGATGGATGGCCTTCTCCTCTTTACTACAAGTCAGCCCCTTTTCTTCCATCTCCATCACCTCATCACTCACCTCCCTCCTCGCCTCTGTCATGCCTCTTGTAAAAAAAAAAAAATCACCGTGAGGACATTCAGAACCATCAACCACTTTTCTCCCGGAACAAACCACAAATCCAGCCCGGGTTTAACTCTCAGCGACGTCCAGTCAAGGTCGGAGCGTGGGGAGGAAGGCACCACGTGAAATTAGTGACTCTCTCACCCGTGGGCTCTAGACGGAGCCAAACTAATGATTCACTTCTTAATCACAGCCGTCCGAGACATCCTGGAGTCCAGCCTGCACATGAAGAAGAGCGTGACTAACCAACATTTAGGATGATTTCATTGGTCACGTACTCTTTTGAATGACCACTTTTCACTTTCGCTTTTCGTCGGTGCATGTGATTTTGATATCCTCGTTTTTGGGATTGTGGTGATAGGCCGAGGCAAGGGGATCCCTTTTGTGGTTAGAGGATTCAAAAATGTTATTATTATGTTATTATAATTATTTTTATGGGTTAGATTAGAAGAAACACATTTTTACATCAAATCAATTGGATTTCTTTAGGCAAAAAAGGTCAAGATTGCGACTTTAAGATGGAACCAGTTCATTAATAAAAATGAAAGTCCAGTTTGGATTTCCTGCTTCAAGCACATCTCTGATGGTAGTCAGAATATTTAAATATACAAAGAAAACAGAACTAAAACAGTGACAACTTCTACAAATGACTTTTATTCTGAAACAACAAATACATTCATAAATCTTGCAATAGGAATAATACATTGGTTGAAATTGGTTGAAAACAAGAGACGATAGTTTCAACACTTAAGAGATACAGGTGTTTTTTTTTTTAAATGTAGCAATTTTCAAATGTTTTTAACCTGCTTGAATGAAGGCGCCACCTATAGTCGCGGGGGCGTCATTGCGCAACAATTTGATTTACTCTATGCCAGGGGTGAGCATTTCAATTTCCTCGGGGGTCACATTATATACTGTGACCTTATACGGGACCGTCAAGCCAAAAGAAAGAAGGGAAAAATAAAGCATGTGTTTATATGTTAGGAAAATAAATATCAAAATGTAATTAAAATAAGCTTTAGTTTTAAATCAAATGTATATCATTTCATTTTTTTTCAATTTATTTTATTTAAGGTGAACAAAAAAATTCATTCCTTTAACATTGGAAATGAAATACTCTAAATGCAACAAAAACAAAAAAAAACAACACAAAAAGAATAAAAGACGGAGGAAATATCTTTAACAAGTTATATGTAGAGCTGAACAAAATGTGTAAAAAAATCTACAGCCAGTTGAAATGTATTACTTGTACTCGTAGATAGAGAAACATAGATAGATTAAATTACCTGCATGTCTATTAAGAAGCAGTTGTTCACTCAAATATGTTTCTTACTCATTAATGTATGAATGGATTGATTTATGGATGGGGATAAAACATTTTAAAAATAACAACCTAAATACCAGAAAAATTATATTAATTAAAGGTACATATTATCTGCTTTATTATAACTCGCAACAGAAAGAGACATTTCTTTTAAATGGATAAATTGAGAGAAAATAAAATAATATATATATTTTTTTAATAAATCTTTAAAAAAAAGAAGAAAAAAAAGGTATACGCTACGCATTAAACGACTGGTTATTCACACGTCGTTTTATTTTTTATTATTTATTTTTATCAATTAATGTATATAATCTGTTTACTTGGAAACCCTTTGTGTGACCTGACGGGGGCGCGCACTGTCAGTGGCGTGAACGCGCAGCATCTCCCCTTCCTCCGGTCCATACGCTTCCAGTTGAGAATCCAGCTGTCAGTCAAAGAGAGCCTCCATCCCGACCAGAACCCTGACCCGAGACCCGAGCTTTTGTGGCGAGGCTTGCCGGTCCAAACGACAGCAGCAGCCCTCCTCTCCGCGCCGCGTGGGAACCCCCCCCCCCCACCCCCCGAACTATGGACCGGACCGACGAGACCGGAGTGAACCGGCACATGTGACATCCCCTCGACCAGCCATGACCCTCGGCGTCCGTCCCTGAGCCGCCTTCGGCGAGAGGACCCGGTTCCGTCGGTGCCAACATGAACAGACCATTGTCGAGCGGCGATGTAACGGACTGGGCCCGCGGGGATTTTGGCACCGGTTTTACGCAGCAGACCACACTGAGCTCCAGCTGGAAGTCGGGACAAAGAACGAGTCCAGGGAGGATGGAAATGGCGAAATAAAAACCCACTCCGGTGAACCACTGAGGTCTTTTGTTCCGCCGTTGGGATTCCAGTTTGGACCTGAAAGAGTCCAACACGACCTTCCCCCTCCTGAGAAGATCTTACACCCTAAAGCATTTTCACAGACTCGCAGAGCGGTAAGAAAACACACAAATATTAAATATTATTTTTTATTTGGTAAAAGTGGGTGACACCCTGGATCCAACCGAACCCGGGGTGAGAGTTACGGGTCAGGAACGCACGGTTTGGCGCGAGAACGCACATGAAAAGAGTCAGAAGGTCCGATTTATCCAAACCAGCCCAATGTTCTATTTTAATTTCATTTTTTATTTTATTTTCCACTATGTCTTTTCAGTTTTTTTTCCTTTATTTTGAAAAACCTACACATTGGTCGACTGGATCTAAATTCAACCCAAACATGGTGTGTAAGGATTCCCTGGAGGGTGTGTGGAAATGCAGCAGGACAGCAGGGGAGGCACGAGTCAACATCACACTCATAGTGGTTTTAGATTCATAGGTGCAATTGACTTGGTTTCATTCAAATTGAACCTTTCTTTCAAATTAAAATCTGTACTAATCTATAAATAAGTATGTATCGGCAAGAATCTGGAGAAATGATACTAATCACGATACCACAAAGATATCACAAAGATATGATATATTGCATTATTTTGCGATACTATAGAAACAAGGACATATTTGTGATATTGTCCGTGTCCTTGCCTCTGATAATTTAAAGACCACATGACTCTTGACGAACACATACATAATTTCACTAGTTTTGAAATCAAAAACTGTCCAAAGGTCCCCTTTAAAAGCGGCTCGAATCGATTGTATCCTCTCGTCCTCAGTCATGATCTCTCGGGATTTAATTGTTTTTTTTAGCTTAGGATGCTTATGACTGCTGCTATCTAGTACATTTGCAATACAGAAATGAAATGGCGTGAATATAAATGGTAATTGTAAATAAATACATTTTATACACACTGGATTTAAATATAAACAGCAAAAAATGTTTGATAAAGATAAAAATATAATTTGAAAGAAAAGAAAAACAAACCTAAAATACAATTATTGAAGTATTGTGGAATATACAGTATCGGAAAAAAAATATTGTTATACATTAGTGTATAAATAAATTTTCACCCCCCCCCCAATAATAATTCAAATAACCCCAATAATGAATATTAACTATTAATAAAATAATAATTTTAAATGTTCCTGAAATAGATGAATAATGAATAATTAAATTATATTTATTGTCAATCCATTCAATTTAAATTGCAAAATTAGATTCTGTTTCTGGGGAATATTAAAGTAAAGTAAAGCCAACATCAATGTCTTGCTCAAAGGCAGTTCTGATAATCATGAAATCACTTTACTCTCTAAGCTCCTCGTTTCTAAATAAAATTTTTTTTTTTTCAAGGCTTTTTATTTATTATATTTAGAATCAATTATGGGGTCATTTTTATTCAATTTTATAATTAAAACACATTTTAGTCACATAGAATCAAGTATAATTTACTTAATTTACCCTTAATGATTGACCACAAACTGCAACCTCCCACAAGAATGTATGTAAAGCCCTTACATTAAAACAAATAAACAGCAGTATAAAACAGAAATCAAACAATTTCCTTGTAAGAAATGATTTAAATAAAATGCTCGAACTTTTCTTATGTTTTTTAAAAAGCTTAAGATAAAATTTCATTAAAAAATACATTAAATGTTAAATGTTTATAGTTAAATGTTTTTCAGTGGCTGATGTGACGCACACAGAAATCAACGGTTGATTCTCTGCAATGTAATGTTAACATAAGGTGTTTATATATGTAGACAGTTGGAAATGACTGGAGTTATCATATGCTTTCACATGCTGCGGAACATTCCCGTCATAGTAACGGATTACCAGAATATTGTCGTACATATTTACAGATATGATGTTTTTGTAACTCTTTGTCTTCACCTTTTTTTCTAATAGCTTTAAAGTTCAATCTCAGTATGTTTGTGTTTGTTTTTTCCAAACTTGGATCAGAAAAATGTTAAAATTTAAAGCCTGAAATGGTGCACATGCAGCCGATACAGAAGAAGTCAGAGAATTAACTTCACCGTGAGACGTCTTAGTTCTAGCAACACGAAGTAGAAATCTCGCAAAGCAGAGATTTCTGTGAGATTGTTCATTAGACACTGTAGCTGCTAATCTTTGTATGAAGGGACGCTGATAATAAACTGATCCGTCGATCGTTGTTCAAACAATTATGACCTTCAGTATTTTTCATCATTGCCAGGATCGTGTAAACAGCACCTCTGATAAATTTAAGTTTTTATTTCCATTATATATTGACAATCTCAAGATCAAAGCAGACTTTATATGGATTTTCATTTGAAAATAAACCCAACATAATTTAAATTCTATTCAATTAAATCTTATAAATAATCCATTGATCCATTTATTATGGCTTGTTGGAGGTCCAGACTTTCCTCTTTAAAAACAGAATATGATGCCCAGAGTATTGCACTTAGAGTCTCTTCTGGTTGACTGATTTTCAAATCCTACACCTAAGGGGGAGTTCATACGCACAAAGCAAATATGCTAGAAATTCTGTTCATGGAAAATTGTTAAGAAAAAGAGTCTCTTAACAGCAGCACCAGATTCTAGATTTTGACATAGAGACCCATGTAAACGGTCGTTTTTAAAACCCTTCATAGGAATAAAAGAGTACATTTCTTTCAATATATTGAGGTTGACAATTGATTTGAGGAAGAAAGACCTAAATAAATGTTGAATTGCAAACACGTTAATGGCATCACCTGCTTAAATATTAACACATGTATTTGTTTATGTCGCATTGCTAGATTTATTTGATTAAATGCAGCATTTTTGCTTTTGGCCACAACTTGGTTCCATTTGGAGGAAAATCAGAGCAACAAAGATGTCCCAGTAGAAGAGAAACAGAACCACGAAGAAATTGAAATCAGAATTGAAAGCTTAATATAGACGTGTCAACACGTAGATGAAAAATTGAAGACATCATTCTCTCAACAATAAAGTAACCAGTGAACATAGGAAAGAAGTGTTTGAGGTGTTCAATGGAACAAGTCCAAGTCATGTTTCCTCTGAAGACTCAACAACAGAATTGTGTGATGCAAAAAGTAGCTACACAAGCGAAAACATCACGTACATCACACACAGTCGGAACTGGATTATCTGTGATGTGTCATTCATGGCTTTCAAGATGGCTGCCCGGTGCAACTGTATCGCTGCATTCTAAGATGCAATTTTTTGTAAACAACAGTAACATTTTTAATGTTTAATTCTTTCCATAATTCTAAAAGACTGTGGAACTAGGACTGTAGAAACGAGGGCCAGACAACCCTGTCCTTAGATACCTCAATTTCCTTGATCTAAGTGGCCCCTAGTAAGACACACTAGATAGTGATGGTCTGATGAAGCTTCATGAAGCACTGTCATTATTCTCAGAGTCCACTAGATGGCGGTCTCTGCACTATTGTCCTTGTTTTCAACAACTGTTCTAATGAAACATCAGTTCATTTTTAAACTGATGGCGCCACCTACTGACCTCTAAACAACATGACACTGTTTCATGAAGCTTCATCCGCACATCACTAACGCCTGTGGTGACATCACAATAATAATTTGAAGATTATTTAAAAAAAATCATAAAATATAGTTGGAATATTAATATAATATTCATTGTTTAAAAAAAATGATCATAACACACTGACACATGTGTTCTATTTTACTACAAACATAAAATATATTTTTTAGCTATATCATTTCAACGTTGAATTAAATTCTATAATGTTAACCGGAAAAGTCTTTGATTTGATGTAGTATAATGTAGAAATTGTGCTGAATAAATTAGGAAATATGAAAGTAGAATGTTTGACTTAAAGTGTAGTGAAATAACCCGACATTAGTCACTGTGACAAATCCTCCTAAATCTTCTCTTTGCTGCTCCAGCAGTGTTGAAAACATTCTAACTAAATGAAGAAGTGTCGTGATGAATCTGAGCAGGAACCAATACCTGAGCGCTCCGTCGTGTCCATTCATCAGCCGGGAATTTGCTTGCCGCACTTATTTTGAGCATTTCCGAGCCACGATCAGTTTTTTGGGGATGTAAAAAAAACCACTTCCGCGCTGGGGTCTTCCATCTCGGCCCACTTATGTGAACATTCATTCCTGAACTCCGTACGGCGGGATGAGGGCGAGGGAAGCTCTGACCTTTGTGCTCCTCGGCGCGAGCGAGAGCGATGAAGGGCAGATTCTGTGTGGCAGCAGGTGAACGCAGCGTCACTTGTTCTGCTCTTCATTTCATTCTTGTTTCTCTTCTGTCCTCCTGGGAGCACCACCAACACACTTAGATGTCATGAACCAGACGATATAATGGAGGCAATGATTGTTGCATTTACTATTATAGTTTGCAGCTGACTGTAGTAATGCTCACGACTTCTGACTTTTACAAAACGAAACAGAAAATGACATTTTTCTTATTTATTTATGTTTGCTTTGAGTTGGGAATGTACTACAAGTTTACGCAGATAAGCCATCATAAATAACACTAACTTTGTATGCTTCATTTAAGACCAGCTGTAATTGAGTTTTTCTGGTTGTGAACTTTGTTGTTCTCTCTCGGATGAACACAAACATACGATGATGGAGTATAAAGATGCAACCGAAACAGTTCTTGCTTCAGAGAGAAATCGGACGGGAATATGAGTATGTTCTGAATTTTATCTCTCCTTGTACAAGTAAAATGAGTGTGATTTTGAACCAACTCTGATACCTATTCTTTAAGTTTCTAAGTCAGTTTCTCAACCTGACAATATCTAACCTATCAAGATGCCAGTGTTAAAGATAAGATAAGGGACAGAGATTATGGATGCATGAACAGTTATACAATTACTTCCAATAAGTATAAAAACTATCGTAAAAGAGATAATTAAAATAGATTAAGCCTTATGTTACAGATTATTTGGTAAATATACATTTTTGTCTGGTTACCTTGACAGTTTAAAATATGTGTGATTGAGTTTGACACCCCTGAAAATCCCAGAAACTATGTTTTTATGTAGTGAACGAATAGAGTAGAATGTAAATTTCCCCACATTCAAACATTAGTTAAACAGTATTTTTTAATGAACTATAATTTATAGCTTCAATTTACAGCCCATCTGCCTCATCAAAGACTCAAACTGTAGAATTTAAATCTGGCTTCTAGAGTCGGAAAAGTACAATGCCTTAAATCCATTTTTTTGCTGTTACCAATTTTCTGCGTGTACAGGAATGGGCAACATAAAGTTTTAAAAATGTGGACGTTTATTAGGTCCACTGGAAAGGACTGTCGTGTTATTTAGAAATGCTTCTTCCTGAAGTGTAAATCTCTAGCTGGGCGATCTGAAGATTCACGAGGAACCCCATCAGTATAATTTAAGTGTCCACTAATGACTCCGGGAATCCTGGTCCGAGCCGGCCAGGACGTCCCGTGCTGAAAGCTTTATGAAGGCTCCGATGAAACACTGCGACACTGAACTCATAACGACTGGACGTATATATATGGACGATCAATACCAGCATGGATCACCATATAGTGCAGAAGTCTGTCGCTCGTCCAATTTGCAGTTAAGGGGCCGGAGAAAATCACTTTGGCTAAATGACGACGTTTCTCTTCAACCTTGTGCGGAGAAAAAAACTTGAGTCACACATGCATGAGTGTGTGGTGATGTCACCGCGCTGATGGCCTCAGAACAACCCCTTTCAACAAGAACTTCACCATGTAGAATTTTTATTCTAACTCTGTTTAGTATCATGGACTGTCCAGAGCGATATGTCAGAGCGCTGCAGAGATTCTCTCTCTGGCTCGGAACAGAAATGGAATCAAGGTGTTTGGAGCAGACGGGAGCTGCTGCCAGCTCTAATCCTCTGAGTGCGGCTCACAGAGAGGGAGATGTGTGTCTTCGTCTGCCAGCTTGACTGTCGTCTCTCCGGCCGACACTCTCCGCTTTGCTCGGCATGTCCTTGTCGCCTCTTCATGTGTCCGACATGAAAGCTACTGTTGATTCTGGTGTGTGCGAGTATCATAGTTGGATGGATCCGGCACCTGCCGCTGGATCTCTATCATTCTTTTGAGTGCTCGTGGCCATGATTATACTTCCCTGCTCTTATCACATTATAGCAAAAGCCAAGATGTGTCACCTGACCTGAAGTGTTTCTCTTTATAAATGCCCCCAATTTAGATTTTTACTTCATCAGTTTTGCCATGTTATTAAGCTTAAGTTCACTCAAGGTTAGTTTGCAATGTGAGGCAGCATCCGGGATGAGGATCAGCACCTCTCTAAAGTTTGAACACACAATCATGAATGATAACTACTTTATTGTACATCTAGTTTAAGCTAAACGGCTGAAATCAATGAGCTTCTTTGCTGAAACCATTTAATTCTAGAGGTCATCATTTAATAATCTAGCATTAACAAGGAAACTCTAATGACACATTTCCTATCTGAGGATCATTATATTTTTGTTAAAGCTTCACTTGGCAAGCTGGCGGAGCACACTGGAGTGTTTTGTCGCGGTCCGCCTGTACATAGACCTCAGCCTGTTAGGTTGCAGCTGCATTATGGCTCCTAAATGTACGTTGATTTCCACACAATTCAAGCTTTATTTTTGATTTTGTGAATAGACATGCTGTTCTTCTCCCACTTTTATTTATTTTAAATCTAAATATTTTCTATGAAAATCCCTTTATTTTCAATGAAAAACCTTAACGGTCATGAATTATCATTTTTTTAACATGGTCCCATAAAAACATAAAACAAATGCCAGAATGTAAAAAAGTTTAAACGGTCATGCCCACTGTATTTTCCCCTTGATTTCAATGAATTGTTATATTATTTGACAATGTTATACAATTATTACACCTTTTAAAATTGCAATATAAAATTAGAATGCATACAATAAACTGGAAATGGGTAAATTAATGTTGATCAATAAATAACCAGTTACCAATTCATATACAATTCACAAAATTAAACCCCTGTCATTGCCCAGGTTTAAAAAAACAAAACATTTTAAAATGTAATAAGCGTCATGTCCCCCTTTCTAAACCCTTACAATAAACAAAAGGAAATATTTCTAATATATTATGTTATATTTGTGATGTAAACTGTATATATTTCAATTTTCATGGGGGTCTTCTGCCCCCCCCCCTTCACCCCCTTTTTCCTTGACCTCACCCCAAAAACCTTCCCTGATAGGTCACTAGTCCAAATGATAATTTTTCATGAATGGTTTGGGAGTCTATAAGAATTTCTTACAAGCTACTATGTTTTGCTTCTCTTGACTTCTTTTCCACTTTTCAGGGTGAGTTCAAGTGAATAATAGATTCAAATAGTCATGATACATTAATAACTGAATTTATTGCAAGTCACTAAATTCTTGTATTCATTATAAAATAGTGTTATTTTTCTTTGGATGTAATTCACCGTCAACTACGCTTGAATATCCTGACCTGAGGTTTTATGCTATTTTAATGAAGCATATTTCAGTAATTGGTGGTCCAATTAAACAACAGACCACATGATAAATGCGTAGAAATGTTAATGTATTCACCGCTAAGTCGATGATTTTCTGGCCGAACGGCTTCATCTTTATAAATTCATGTTTGTTACATTAGTGTCAAATTAATTGGTACTGCACTGTGTAATTAATATTAATGAACTCCTGTTAAATTCACTCCAATTTTGTGGTAAGAGGTGCTTCATTTCTTTAGTGAAAACAGAAAACGTGAGCGGGTTAGGCGTCGTGACTCAGTATGACTCGAGAGGAAAACGAGCCCTGCAGTCGCCCATGACCCTTCGCCGCGTTGACGTCATGACACGTGTCGCAGAGTCCACGCCACGGTCGCCCGAAAAATGTTGAAAGAATGTGTCTGATTCATTCAAATCTCTCCACATGAAGTCTTTCTCCCACATTGACTAAAAACATTTGACTAAACAAACAGGAATAGATCAGATCTTTCCTAAAAGAAATTAAATTGCAGACGCTAAAATAGAAACTTAAAAATTGAGCATAATAAAAAAAAGAATGAAATAAGTCCATTGATGAAAAAGCAGAATTTTAATAAACACATTTATTTTACATCTGTACACTAATTAATATGCAAGTTATCTTTATGATATCAAAAAAAATGTGCTGCTTCTATTCACATTGTTGCTATTGAAACGTATTTTTAAAATGTATAATCAAATATATAAATTACTAAAAGTAAAATTGTTATATTTTAACGACATTTCTGTTCTTGATGTGTATAATTTTGCATTTAAATTCTTTTGTTTTGTTGACGTTGCGATCAAATGTTATATATTTTAGTTATTTACTTAATATTTCACGTAGTTTGAATTAGTTTAAATTGTCCTTTTCTTTACTACCAGATAGTAAATAAAGTTCCCTTTAAAAACATAAATAATAAAATAATAATAAATAAAATAATATAATAATAATATATTATAATATATTAATAAATAATAAAAACATATTTTCACCAATAATTGAGATGGTTCAAAAACAAATTGTGACACTTGCTTTCTAGTTTCACATTTAGGTTTAATCAAATTCTAGTATAATTAACATTTTAATTTAATGTATTTTTTGAGTCGATGTAAAAATGTTCTTTTTTTAGTTTTTAAAATGATTCATAAACTCTGTTTTTGTCTTTTCGAATGTCGTTCATTTATTATGTTGAATATTTATCTTCATTTTAATTCCAAAGCAAATGAAGCAAATGGCTGTGACGCTCCCCCGGAGCACTCTTGTGACTATTTGCCTCGACCTTGGAAACACGAGTGAAGGGTAATTGCGTCACAAGGCGGCCAGTGGTCATGTGACTGTTTGGTGGGCAAACACAAGTTGGAAAATAGTCTGTGGGTGAAATCAAACATGTGAAGAGATCTAGGCAGCCTGGCAAATGAAAACAGTCGTGAGGCTCCTTCCCACCGGGAATGTCACTACAACATCCCAGGATGAGCTCAGACACACACGCACACACACACACACACACACACACACACACAGAGATGTTCACGCTCCAGTCAGTGTTGAACATGCATATTCAAACTGAAGAGACTCATGAATCTCTGCATGCTGACACATTTACATACGAGCTGGGCTGTCGTGGCTCCGGCTGTGATTCAGGGTGACAGGGCTCACGCCGTCTCCCCGCCGGTCAGCTCGGGGGGGGCGGGTCCACAACCAGACGTACGGGAGTTATGGCCGTTTCCATCAGGGTCACTCGGCGATAACACCACCTTCCAGTTGTTTGCTCGGGGTCTCCTGTATTCAGTCAGAGGTTGAACATTTGGGCTTTAGACCATGAACCAGAAACGAGGTTGTATCTTTCTCCTGCTGAGCATTTCCACGCACCGTTTGCTCAGACAATACCGGGTCAGATGTTGCGACTACACAACTGTTTGTCGCTCTCTGCACACTAGACATTTAATAATAACAACAAAAGCTCTCTTTTTTTGTTACCTACTCTTTAGGATCTGCACTTAAGTAAACTGAGTCATTTTCCAAATCTACATCTTTGATGTATCAAACAGGGAAATTCCAGCATTTAGTATTTAGGGTTTTCAGTCTGTGGAAGTGTTTGTAAATATACTCCTTACTTATTGTCTCCTGACCTCTGGTTTGGCGCCAGTTCCTCTTACATTTCTTGTGCCATTGCTTTGGTATTTTATCTCATGAGTGAGTAATTGTTCAGTGAAGTTTTATTCAAGTTTTGTAGTTTAGATTCCACGACTTTTGAAGATCTTTTTGTTTCCATTTTGGTTAGTCTTCTTGTTTTTTTTTATTAGTTCAGGTTCCATATTTTGTAATGACCTTTTTGTTTACTTGTTTTAAATGCAAGTTTTAGTGAAGACATGTTTCAGTACCGATGAAGAAATGACACAAGGCCAATATATATATATTTTTTATTCTTTATATTTGATTTAAGTTTTCAATAAATTAGGAACTTATTTTTGTAATGCAAACACTGTTTATAATTGTACGTTTAATATTTTGTTAATTGTTAATAATTGTCTAATAGCTTGCAAAATTAAATTCTGTGAGAATTTAAATAAAAACATTTTTACACTTTCAATAATTCAGATTTATTAGGTTTTATTTGTTTTTCCCCCCCCATTATATTAAGTTTTTTTTACACAAAAACATCTGCCCATGTATGGGTCATCTAAGGTAAGGTAAGGTAAGGTAAGGTAAAACTTTATTGATCCCTCAGGAGGTCTCCTTTGGGAAATTGTTTTTTACCAATAGCCAGCAATTTTTCATAAACAATAAAAAATAATACATAAAAAATAAAGTAAGAAGAACATAAAGAGGAAGAACAAGATGACGCAATCTAAGTCTAAAGACAAAGACAAAGAACATAGGTCAAGGAAAAAAACAACAAAAAAACAACAAAGACAAAGATACAAAGACTAACATGGAACAGAACATCCAGATACTTTCACTCCACTCCTGCCCCCGAACTCAGAATTGTACAATTTAATAGCCCGAGGGATGAATGAGTCCCTGAGTCTATTTGTTTTGCACCTGGGTAGGAGCATTCGTGCACTCATTCTGCTTCTCTGCTCACTGATGACAGTGTTCAGAGGATGACTGTCATCATCCATGATGGACAGCAGTTTGTTCAACGACATCCTCTCAGCAACTGTCACCAGTGAGTCCAGCTTCATTCCAACCACAGAACCAGCCCTCCTGATCAACCTGTCCAACCTGTTGACACTCCTCTTGGACACATTTCCACCCCAACACACCACAGCATAGAACAGGACACTGGCCACCACAGACTGGTAGAACATGCAGAGGAGCTTCTTGCAGATGTTAAATGATCGAAGCCTCCTCAGAAAGTACAGTCTACTCTGAACCTTCTTATACACATGGTCTGTGTTGCAGGACCAGTCCAGTTTACTCTCCATCCACACACCGAGGTACTTATAGTTGTCCACTATCTCCACCTCGTCGCCTCTGATGGACACTGGACGTGGCTTTGTCCTGGACCTCCCGAAATCCAAGACCAGCTCCTTGGTTTTTGAGGTGTTCAGCTGCAAGTGGTTCCTCTCACTCCAGTCCACAAAGTCACGTATCAGACTCCTGTACTCGTCTTCGCTGTTGTCCCTGATGCATCCAACAATGGCAGTGTCGTCAGCATACTTCTGGACGAGACTCAGCTCTGAGTTGTAGCAGAAGTCTGAAGTGTAGATGGTGAAGAGGAGAGGGGCCAGTACTGTCCCCTGAGGTGCTCCTGTACTGCACACCATAGTGTCAGACTTGATGTCCTTCAGCCTGACATACTGTGGTCGATCAGTAAGGTAGTCCTTAATCCAGGAGACCAGACCAGGGTCCACATGCATCTTAGTCAGTTTGTCCTGCAGCAGAGTGGGTTGGATAGTGTTGAAGGCACTAGAAAAGTCCAGGAACAGGATTCTCACTGAACCGCTTCCTTTATCCAAGTGGGAGTAGGTCCGATGCAGGAGGTGAAGGATGGCATCTTCCACACCAACTGCACATCTATCGTGCATATATAGCTCTCATACAAAAAACATAAATCTATTCTCAAATTGTTTGCCCCCCTACATTATTTTTACAAATAAACATTCTAATATACATTTTCCATATTTCTCCCATTTATATTTGAGTTATTTCTCCCTCAGAATAATTTTTATAACAGTATTTTGAAAGGATTATAATAAAATGTCGTGTTTATGTTTTTTTATGTTTTATATTCAAATGTGAAAAAATGTATAATAAAAAAATCAATAAAAGGAAAGATAATAGATTATATTTACACATGTATTTTATTCCTTGTCACTCAAATATTTTTACGCTTTTTTTCTTTGTCCTGAGGACCCCTGACCTGATTTAAAAAAAACCTTATAATAGAGAAAATAAATCAGCAAAACTACATTAATGCAATTATGAGCTGTAATAACTAAATCAAAGAGATTTAGGAAACGAGTGTCACAGTAGGTGGAGGACGGTGCTGAGATTTCATTAAGCAACGTCACCTCTGTACCCACATACTGAGTGACCACAGAGCTCCGCTGTCACAGCAGAGAAACCCATCAGACTCCATGAGGAGATCTGTGCCACAGAGCTGCACATGGCGGAAGATCCGACCACGAGGCTCATGCCTGATTGGCTCAGCTTCAGCGGCGGCGGCCGTGCGGCGTCCTCCTCGCTCTTCGTCACTGGCACAGCTAAACAGAGCAGCCAGGTTCACAGAACCATGGCGGACCCCCTGTCACTGCCTTAGAAACACACTCTGGACACACACAGAGCTGGAGGGACGGGAATGTAGCTGAGGACAGGAACATCCAAAAAATAACTCCTGAAACGAGGACATTTTGCAGCTTTCTACGGCGCTTATGGGTCATGAATCATCGTAATCAAATTACTGTCATTTCATCAGTGCTGTGTCAGCGCTTTTTTCCTCCCCTCCCCTCTCTGACCTCCCATTGGTTGCAATCCCATCACACGGCTAATTATTCAATGGTCCACCAGTGTGAGCCACGTATTTCTCTCACTCAGCCAAGTGTCGTTTCACTCCGACAAATACAGGTCCTAAGTCACAGTGAACCAGGTAGGCAGAGGAATGGACGTAAACTTTCACGAGGAGGTACAGAAGAGCAGTAACGGTTATTTTTAGACCCACGTATACAGCCGGTCCCTCCAAACACCGAGATGTTGGGAGGTCATGTGGATGTTTACACTGTTGCTCATGGAAACCTCATTGTTGCGCCCACAATAATGGACCCAAGAGTTACTGGAGGACTCACTGAGTTTAATCTTAAACACTAACCACAGGTAAACCCACATTCGTAAATGTTGTCCGGGCCTGGTAAATACAACTTTGAGTTATAATCCAAGCATAAGTATTTTATTTCCATTACACAAGTCTTTTTTATTCATTTCTTCATTTGATAAATACCATGTTGTTTATCACTTGTTGACAAATCGGCCATTAGCAGCGATAACTTGTTAAGTTGAATAAATCGGAGACCATGAATCAAGAAGGTATATTTTTCATACCACAAGATTTATTCATGTTTACCCGGATCTGACAAGATGCCCTCCATTGGAAACGTAATACATGCATTAATTCACCATTACAATGTTTAATATTATAAATCTGTCCACACTCTGATACAAACTTTCGTATCTAAGCTCAGAATATGCATAGATATGTTTTTGGGGTGATAAATAGAACCACTTATTTGATCTTTCTTGAATGTTGCAGCTAACACTGTTTTCGATGAACCTAGCTAGCAAGTGTGTGGTGATTGGTTGACGGGGAGACAACCACATTAAATGTAACAATTTTTTTTATCAACACTTGACAAAAACTAAGAATCTGACCTGAAACAACTAAAAAACAGAAGAATGAAGATTCATTAGAATAAGGCTAAGACTATATAAAAAAATGAAACCTAAAAAAAGCAGACAACAACTACAGTTTTCCGTCAGTAAAGAGAATGATAAAGGAAATTTAAAGTATGCAAAGAATCAAACTCCGAACTATGGGGCGAATCTAGCAAAGTTCAATGAGCCAGAAAAGAGTTCATATTTATTATTCCTAATGAAAAAGTTGATACATGTAACGTTTGAGAAATCAAAGTTACCAGCATATACATTTGGATGATTGGACACAACAGACTGTAACCAGAAAGCTGCCGGTTGGAAAGACAGAACAAGAAATTGATCCTTATAATGAATACCTTTTGTTTCATATTAACCTATTTGAAAGCTAATTGAATATTTGAACACAAAAGACACTGTTTTTGTAGAACCACCTATTTGTCAATATATGTGTTAGTTTCACTCATATTTCTATACTGCAACATGTGACTTGTTAGTGGCCACTTGGGGCTACTGGAGTTTAGGGCTTCCCTCACACAGAGTGAGGCCAACCTAACAAGTGACACAGTAAACATGAGCAAGAATCAAGGAGACGGTAACCGACTCAGACGTGGGCTCTGTGTTTCGTGAACAAGGGAATCTCCTGCACATACAACCTGTCAACTCCCTTTTGTCACGATATTTTTTACGAGCCCAAAAAAAAAAAACCCAACTGTTTGTCTTTTTTTTACCCCTCTTGTCCTGTTACATCACCGGCATGTGATGTGTCTCACAGGACAGTCCTCTCCCCTGTCCTTTCCTCTGTGTCTCCTGAGGTCATGTTGGAACAAAGTAACATTCATACATGACTGGACTTCCATGGCCACAAGGCCTTAAGATTTTCTGCGCTGCATGGTGTGATGGGGAGGAAAAGCCTACAGGCGTGCGCAGATGCTCTCGTGCTAGTATTTTAGCCCTGATAGTAGCCTTACAGGCTAACACTTTGAGACTCTGTGTCTGGAAAAAAAAGAAGGAAAAAAAAGATTGACTTGACAGAAATGCTCAAGGGCTGACTTTAAATAGCTTTGTGCTGTTTCCGTTTGGTCTTTGTCACTGTTTGTATTAGTCTGGGCCTTGTCTGCATGGCAAGTGTAATTCAAGAAACAAGTATGGAGTCCTGGAGAAGACAGAAAGTGTACAAGAGGAGAGCTGGGAGGTGCACACGTGTTTGCTTAGGCGGTGACGGAGTGAGTGTATATGCACAGGCTGTAGGGGAGAGGAGCAGCACGAGCAGCCGGCCACCCTGGATTGGACCTTTCTATTGCTACTGGCCGCCAGCTTTGCACGAGTGTTGAAGCAGTCTCCGCCTTGCCATGTGCAAAAACTAAATGCAAAAACAACAAATGATACTTCAGGTTATCTTCACACTTTTTTTTTCTCCTGGAGAAAGTCAGAGTCAAAAGGAAAGTCAGAGTCAAACGCCTACCATTTAAAAACAATATTTAATTTATTTTCTGTTTTCATACCTGTAATGAAAACAAGAATATATGTCCTTCTTTAAAAAAGAGCTGAAACATCTATAGTGCTTTACTAGAGTCAAAACAGTTTTCTATGTGGGTCAAACATCGGCTTTGTTGTGCCAAGAAGCACGGCCTATTTCAGTGATAGCTATCAGCGAAATTTGAGTGATATGTGGATCATTTTTGAGGAACAAAGACTATGTGATGATAAGAGCAACTAGATACTAATGACTGCGGCCATATTTACAGTGTTTGAATCATTACGTTCAGGAAACGACTATAACTCAGACTTGTTATGTGGACATTGTTGGCGTCCAAAACCCACACTAGTTATATACAAATGTAAACTCTGTTTAATCAACTTTGATCAGGCCTGACAACTGTCCACTGAGCAGCTTGCTGGCAACTTAGCAAGTTTGTTGTGCAGATTTTGTTGCACCTCTGCTGCATTTATTTGAGCAAAACAAAATGGGTTAGAAAGAAATATAATGAAAATTTGGACAGGGTGAAAGCACTGACATTTTGAAAAGTCGTGACTCATGAAGGATAACCTTCTATTATTTTAACAATGTTCTTCACTGTCTAACTATTTCTAGATGACCTGACGAGACCGTCTGAATGCCATGTGACCATCAAACTTCTTTACAACAGTGGTTCAGGGACAGTGTTTTCATAAGAAGTGCTAAAGAAAGTACTAGAAACCTGCACAATAGGAGCCTTTCTGTAATCTTGTGAACAGATTCTCTTCCTAGTGTATCCACCTGACCCTAGGGGGTGACAAATACTGTATTTAAAATCTCACAAAAAGAGGCTTTAACATGTCTTAACTCTTTCAATCTCAATAATTGAAGTGATATTTTTATACGTTCTACACAACATGTATTATAAAGCCTAATTTGAAATCCAAAAAATGTGCTTATAACCTTCAAGATACTCCAGACAAACGGAAATGATCCTTGCTGCTGATAATGTTTCAAAAGAAATTGAGGTTGCTGTTATCTTTGTAGTGGCTTCCGGAGAAGCAAGAGAGTTAATACCAGAAAAGAGATTAGTGAAAACGATGCTAAACCTGAAAATAACTGTACATGTAGATATCTGAAATGTGGCATTATTATTGTACTTCTACTAGTTTCATTGAAACTGACTGAATACAAAATCCTCTGAGAGATTATTGGATTTAGTTTGGTTGCTTGCACGTTTAAGAACCCAGGACTGGCTTCAGATCCGCTGGAGATCGAAATCCAAGCCCTGCCGAAAGCAAACCTGTTTGATAGACCGGAGAGATGTAGTTTAACACTGCAAAATGGCTGGAGGAGATTTTGTTTTCTTCTTGAATTTGTCATGAGTGTTTCCTTCTCCTGCCCAATTCCCTCTCTACCCATTTCCCTCCGCTTTGCTCCTGCTTCTTTGGCGTGTTTTGTTGAAAACTTGATTGCGAAGTTCCGTCAGCATTCACTCGCCATCTGCTGGATTTGGCAGGAAATGTGAATCAATTCTTTATGCTGGCAGCTTCTACTTTCCACTTGTTTTTCTTCCCATCTCCATTTACTTTCCTTCTGGTCTTCAGCATCTTTTGGTCCCATGACCAACACTCTTGTTATTTCTCAGTACTTTTTTTTTAAAATATACTTCATACAATAGACCAAAATGTGTTCGAATGCCACAGATCCCTATAACAGATTCTTCCAACATTTTCTCTCCAAAATGTAGCCTATATCCCAGTTTCATCGGGCAAGAGGCAGGGCAGCCCTGAAACGGACGCCAGTCTTTCACAGGACACACAAAGACTCACAACCATACACACACTCATACCTACAGACAATTTCAACAAGTTCCTAAACAACCTCTGTATGTTTTTGGACTGTGGGAGGAAACTGGAGTGCCCGGAGTAAACCCACGGGACATTGGGAGAACATACAAACTCCACACAGAGAGATCACAGGTTGCATCCTTCAGGACCTGGAAGTGAACCGGCAACCTTCTTGCTGTGAGGTGTAACGATAATCACTTGGCCACTGTGCGGCCATTTCAGGATATTTCACATGCTTAAATTGATGACTATTATTACTGATGAATTAACACACAATAATGATATTCAAGGGAAATGAGCTGCTTGGAGGAGGTCTGTGGTCAAGCTGGTCTTGAACCTTTTTTTTTGCCTCATAAATCCTACATACTGACAACAACGTTTTCCTTCATGAGTTGTGACATTTGTCGAAATGATTTGTCAAATGACCAAGGTTCAGGGATAGAGGGGTAACTAAAGTAAAAATATAATGTTTTCCAGAAACCCACACGGAACAAAATAAGACTCTCTGGGTTCTTCACAGGAAAAAGTCAGGAGATAAATAACAAAACTTTTTATTAATCAATAATAACCGAAGAACTCTCTCTGGATTCTACACACAAAATGTAAAATACATACAGTCTTGATGTTTTATTTAGCTCTAAGAAATAATGGTCTTATATTTTTGTCACGCACGAGCAGAAAATAAAAATGAGTCTCTCGTAATGCAGAGGCGGATTCCCAGAGGACGGGAAAATTGACAGGAACATTTATCTCATCTTGTAAACATGTGGACTGTGACAGTGAGCGACACTTATTTTCGACTTCTCTATGTACTCTGACGATGACGGTCTGTCTGCTTGTTTTTGCTACTCAATGGCTCAACCTGCCTCTAATAATTATTCTCCATCTAGTTTCCCAATCTTTTCCTCGTCAGTGAGCAAACTCAGACAGAAAGTTTGTGCTCATTAGTGCGTCACAGGCGGATTCATTACCGTCGACCTCCTGATGGTCTCTGCCTCAGAGTGTGTCTAAACCTTGGCCCGTCCTGCAGATCTGCTCATCTCCTTCAGCCTCCTCTGCTCCTCGGGGTGCACGCAGACACAGAGCGTTATCAGTCAGATGAAAGTGGATGATGTCTGATGAAAGCTGTGCACTGACATTGACTTATTGCTGAAATGTCTTAGTCTAATAGCTCGGGAGATCCTTGCTCTGTGTCACTTATGCCGCTGCCAAGGCTGCGTGCAGCTCACAATGACACCCCTGTGGGACAGACGGCAGAATGAGGGTCAGGGTCAGTGACTGCCAGCATATTTGGATGTTTTTTTGCAATTGCAAAAAAATGCTCCGGAGAGTCCCGAAGATAGATGCTTAACCTCTGCTTGTGTCTAATAGAGTGTGAATTTGGGGATTTCACGGCGAAACAAACCGCATTGGACTTGTCAAATAGAGTTTATTTTGTGCCCATGACTGAGATAACAGCAACTAGCAACAAAGGTCTGTTGAAAATTCAAAGTGTCTAAAAATGTAAATGTTTGCAACTGGCCTTGATCATGAATGTATCAAAGTCTCTTTTTATATGAACTGCAGGAAATGCCTCTTCGCTCATGTTGACTGTGTTTGAAGCTTTATAAACACTTCCTGCGTTCAGAAACAAACCAGGACCGAAACTATTTGACCTTTTGACCTTCTCAGAATCAGTTTCCACCATGATACAAACACAACCACCCTGTGTACGTCTTCATGCTAGTGGTAGTGTAGTTTGTCACAAAACAAATGCTTGAAAGTGATTATTGGAATTGACAAGTTGAAAAACAACTTTTGATTTGATTAAAAAAGATGCTTGCTTAGGTCTTCTTTAAGCAAAATAAAATAAAATCTGGCCTTATGCTCTTTATAGATTATGAAGCAGACACAGATTTTTGGTCTTTAGCGTTAATGGCTTGAAAAAAACATTGTTAAATCATCATCTATAAGATGATTAAAGTGGGTAAGTTGTTTGGCTTTGGGGGAAAAACAGACCTTGAAGAATAAAAACAGAATTGTCCTGAGGTTGTCCAGTTCTTAGTTCTACACCTGAGCATTATTACGTCACAAGGGATTTTAAATAAAAAGTGAAACTTCCTTCTGAAAAAAAGCGATAATTCAATTAGCTAGAAATTATTAGGAATTTTGTTGAATAATTGTGGCAATATAGTAAACAGAAACCCTCATCTGAATGCAGCTGCACTCTCAAAATGTATTAAACATATGTAAATTTGTATGTTTATTATGTATATATAAAAAATATATTAGAGACAAAATGTCACTTTACTGGTACTGACTATGAGTATTTTTTTTTCCTTGAAAGAAATACATGCACGTCCATCGGTGTAGTCTTATCACTCAGGAATCTGGAGTAGCATAAATATAGTGACATTTTTTAAATAATTTAAATAGCATGTAGATGTTAGGTGCCTGAAAAACACATCGGCATAATGCTGTATTAGAGTGAAGGTTTCTCTGCAATACATTTGTCTCATTTATGGTATGTGTATTGTAGTTGACAAGCTCATTTTGTCGAGAAGCCACAGGCCACTAGTTTTTTTAAATTATATTCTATTCAGTAAAATACCTTGAAAGTAAACGTTTTCTCAAAGCAGAAACAGTTTAAATGAATAATACAAAAACATTTTCTCGTTTTTCTTGTGTAAAATGAGAAGACAGCAGACCTCGCCATCCATCCCTCTGGGTATGAAACGTAAGTGCTTACGATTTCATGTCGAGACGGAGATTGATTAGGATCAAGCAGAGTTCAAATAACTGGTGAGAATCTTTGATGGTGCTGCCTCTCTTCTGTGAGAGTCTTTCAGTCATCTGCAGAAAACAAAGTGTGGCTGCAGCATCACCTCATGTGCTGCCACACAACCCTTCTGCTCTGCTCTTTTGTCCTTCTTAACTCTTCAAATCCCCTCCCTCTGCCACAGGGCAACACATCTCATTACACATTTCAGACTAATTTCAGCAGAGCGTGATGAAATGATTGACACGTTATCAAACCCTAAATGGACGTGGTAATTTAACACGCTCTCCAGGGCTAATAACAAACTTGACCGGTTAAGATCAAGAGGCTTTTAGCTAAACACACTCATTAGGGATCCGTCTTTCAAAGTTGTGCCGTGAATATCCCAATTTTAGTTGCGTTTATCATCAAACCCTTCGACACATCAGAGCGAGATGATCCTTTGTCAGGGCTCTGTTTGGAGACAATGGTGCATACAGGCAACAGAGTGACAGTAATACCCTCTCCTTCATCTCCCTCCCTCTACTCAACACTCACGCGCCTCACAAATTTGTCTTAGCCGTGCCGGTCGAGTACCTCTCTACTGAGGTCAATCCGGCTGAGATCGGAGAGCCATTATCTTCACCTTGTCGTAAATCAGCGCTCCAAGCAGCTCCCGTTCCCTCCAGCTGGTGAGCAAGTCCCTCAGAGCCCAGGAAAATCTACCTCATTTGTAACTGACAAATGTTGAGGGTCTGACGTTCCATATCAGCAGATCTGTGGGTGATTACTTCTGCCTTTTTGCTGCTGGAGATTCCACGCTGTGCAACCAGGATATAATAGTCTCCATGACTACTTGTAAAGTAATCCCTGCAGATAGTAATGCTTCACTAACTGAGGATCAGCTCTGTCCAAGTGAAAATGTTCAACCTTCTCTTAGAACAAAATAGCCTCAAGTTACAACAAAACAATCAGTACTATTAGCTTCTACAAGTGATGGCTTTGTAAATAAGTATATCTATAAATGGCACTTTATATTTATGTCAGTTTGTTTTCCTCACTGGTGCTACAGGGATCTTACAGAGCTCCACTTGGGCACAAAATGACCACCTTGAATTCTATATCTGGACTAATCCTGATTTTTTGGTGCTAACTACACCCTTATCATTAGTGTACAATAGTATGAATGGGTTCATTTTCTTCGTCTCATTCCAAGGGACGTTTCAACTAAATCTGCAAGTTACTTTTAAAGGTCGCACACTCAACAAAGTTTTTTACCTACTTTTAGCACTTAGCTTCGTTTTTCTGAATCTCCTGTGATCAGTCGTGCAAGAATAATAAATGGCCAATAAAATATTTAAAACTAAATGCCATGGCTTTTGCATTTTTCAATCAAAATATTCTCGGTTGCAGTTTTGTAATCTCCGAAAATCACCCGGTAATTCAGCTATTAGCTATTTAAATATGAGTGATGGCCTTATGGGGTTTCATGAAACAGTGTCTTCATCAACCCCCTGCTATATTATCCTTGGCTCTGAGTCACCAATTCAATAAAAAAAACATTATTTTAAACTATGCCCCACCTAATGAGCACTATTTTTTAAAGAATTACATTAAGACAGAAATCATCAAAAGAATGTAAAGTAAATAAGACATACAATGGAAATCCAACCTAGCAACCCCAGGGTTGTATGACAATTAACGAGTATGTAAGTAGATGTGTTTAATGTTGAGGGTTTCTTTAAAGGTTTTGAATATATCTGCTCACCATAGAGTCATCTATTCAATAAAAAACATGTCTGTCACCCCACTAACTGATGTATTGTACTGTACTTTAAAGGCAGTCAAACTTAGTCAATAATCAGATAAAGGTTGTGTTGCAGTTTCCCCTTCAGATCAGTCAGTTGAATATAAATGAAACTTTTAAATATATGAAATTTAAAATTGCCTTTGCTGTCAGAATCAACGGCACTACATGTGGGCAAAGGAGACTCGAGCATGAGATCCAGGTGCGAACAGTAAATGTATTTAATCAAGATACTGTGTTTGACTGCAGCCTTGAGGAAACAGTTTCCAAAACCAGCGTGTCTCTCCTTGTACTCAATGTTTAGCCAGCGGGTTTCATTTTCTCATCTGATATATTCCAAAGTTAAAGACCTTTAAATGTGACCCCTTCAGCAGAAATCTGAACATTTTATTAAAGTTAATTTTCATATTACTAATATGTGCTGTGAACGGGGCATGGAGCCTGAGAAAATGGCTCAGTTGTGTCTTTTTACTTTACCTTCATTTCTCCAAAGACACACATTAGTTTCTTTGTTGTTCCAAAGATGTGTATATTTGTATTGTTGTTCCCAGACAACTATTAAACTAGATTGTATTTTATCCTCTTGTATAAATATAAATTCCAAAAGTAATTGTAAACCTTCCTAGGCTGCGACGTTATATTTCAGTTTTCCACTAAATGTCTAATTGAAACATTCTACTCAATGAACACCCTAAATAAGGTGTATATGAATTACATACTAAATTTGCCCTTTGAAAGACAAAAACAACCAGTTTCAAAAAGCGTAAACAATGCATAAGTGCCAAAAGTGCAGTTCATTGAATGTCCACTTGAGGCTGGCTGCAGAAAGTCCGGAAGTCTCATACATACCCCCCCCCCCCCAAAAAAATCCCATGCTCCGCCCCTTGACCGTAGTCTGGCTCTTCTGTTTCTGAAAGTTTGTATACACTTATTTTTGGAGCTAATTGTTTGTTGTCCAGAGGAATCCATTTTTTTTTCATACAGGGACACATTTGATGAAGTTAAAACAAGCAGCGGCCAAATACGAAGACATCTAACCAAGAGTTGTCTCACTCAGAAAGTCTAACAACACAAAATCTCCAAGTTCTTCAAGGACAGAAACGTCTTTTTTTTAGGAATTAGCATTGAAACTTGCATCGCTTTACTTTGTTTTGTTTTTTCAATGTCTTTGGATGAATAATACACGTTCTAATGACCATCTAGGATGGCATAAAATCTGCCGGGCCAGGTTTTGGACACATTAATGCTGACACCATCTTTAGTATTTCAATATTTATTCCTGAAATATTCGATTAAATACGTTCATCAGCAAAAGTGCTGAATGTTTCACGATGAATAAGAGCTGGACGGAGCATTTGTGCTGAGAGAGATGTTGCCATTGCAATACAGATTAATTAATACTACAGTTTGTTATGATAAATCTCGCTTCAGCAGATGCACTTAACGCAGATTTATGACTTTCTAACAGCTTTGAGACAGTCTTGTGTTGTCACAGCTGTGGCTTTTTTTTAAAGCTTCGCTGTTGTAAGAAATTGTGCCTAATAAGGTGTGGAACAAACTGAAGTAAACATTATAGCTCTGAATCAGCCACAAAAGAAACATTAACTACATTCATACACACATTAAATAATGATAATGAATGTTGGTTTCATAACATGAATAATTATATTCTATTACTTTATATCATATCTAATTTATTGGTCACATTTTTTATTTTTCTCCCATGAGATTATCGTTTTATTTATCAGTATATGGACGATTATTGTCAATAATAATTCAAGTTTCGGTTTACCGCTAATTATATAGCCAGGTGCAAACACAAAAGCCCAATTGTGCAGCTTGTCGTTTATCTTGCTTACCTATGGGTGGTCAGGTCAGGTTACCTGTGACAGGTGTAACACTCGGGTGTCAAGTACCTGTTAGGACCTCTAGAGAGCAGTACAGGTGTTTTTAAACGCCTAAATAGCTTTGTCCTCGGTGACACATTTTAATTGTGAATGCTGCGTCACAAAGAACGACTCATTCCTTCTCTTGTGTTGAGTATTTTTTTTAATTTTTATAACGTTAATCATTAATGTCAATGAAAAATGTCAAGACGTCCATGACAACTTAAAAATAGAATACTTTTCATCTAATACACCAGGTTTCATTCCAATAGCTCTGACTTATTTTGTGATTGACTTTAGTTGTAATAAAACATAAATATATACTTATTTATCAAAGGCAAGCTTTAATTTTCATCCTTGGGTTTCGAAAAATAAATATAACGTTCATTTAATATATATGTATTTTAAATATTTTGGGGCGGGGGGGTTCTTCAATGGCTAACTTTAAAATGTTTTATAGTTGCGGATCTTTGAAGTTTGTTTAAATGATTAAAAATAAAATATAACTTTATTTATCAAGCACTTGTTGGGACGCTGTTTGCTAACTTCTTTTGTAGTCAAACTGCATTCCATCCTCCCTTTTTTAACTGCTGTGTTTTTTTGTGCAATGACAATAAAGAAAGTCTAAAGTCTAAAGTCTAAAGTCTATGTGTGATTAGTTTGTGATTTGTCATATATAAGCCTTTATTATCAGCTGAAATATCGTGCTACGGTCAACGTCACACGAAAGGAAGATCATAAAACTATGTGCTCACTTTTGTTGGTTTGGTTAATATTTTCCACTGGAGAATGTGATGAGTTAAGTTGTGTACAAATATTGGTGAAGGAAAAGTATTTCTTGATCAGTGGCGGCTGGCCCATACGGGGCGCTGGGGGCCCAGTTTTTGGCGGTTGTTGTTTTTTTTAAACTATATTAACGTTTTATCTTTTATTTATTTTAGTTTATATATATATATATATATATATTTTTGCAGTATATTATTTTACAAATACAATTACAATTTAATTTATGCTGTATGTCTTGATATCTGATCCAGCCTTACACCCCAACTCGGGCTCTGAGGTCTGTGGATCAGAATCTACTGATGGTTCCTCGCACACGGTTCAGAACCAGAGGAGAGAAATCCTTCCAGGCTGTTGATCCTAAGCTTTGGAACGATCTTCCTCTCTCTTTGCGTTTGATGGATCTACTGAAACTGGGACTCTTGTGTTTTTCTCTGTGTTATCTTGATCTTTTTAGTATATCTTTTTTGAGTATTTTCTTTTATTTTTTGATTGTTTAAGCAATTTGTGACCCTGGTCTAGAAAAGCGCTATATAAATACAAATAACTTAACTTACTTACTTATATTTGACAATAAAAGAACTTGATTATTATCTATCATTAACTTAAAGTGATAAGATTAAAGGCGCTACAAATAACACTTCCTATTAATGTGTTGATTTGAACATGTAAAAAAAAGGATAAGGGGGAAATGTACTGGAAAAGAGCCCCGCCTAAAATATTTTTCACCAGCCGCCACTGTTCTTTATCCTGCTTGAAATACACCAGAAATAAACCCCAATATTCCATCTTAATTTCACCTCAATCACATCTTTAAAATAATATATAGATGGAAAGAGATGGGCTAATGCTGCTTTTATTTTGAAGGATATACTGTACCTGCATTTGACCTCCAAGGAATTTATCCTCTTCGTTTTGATAGATTATGACGAGTGCGAACCATTAGGAAACGACTGCTTATGGAAAGAGGGTGGTGGGGACAGTGAATAACAGAAGAAAGGGGGATTGGAAAGTGTGGGGGTGGATGATGTGGGCTGATCAAGAGAAAAGTGGGGGATGGTCATAGCGAGAAGCAATATCAACCCATAGCCCAACTGGTTTGGTTGTATGAAGCCTGTGCTCAGTGGATATCGCTTTTGTGTGCCTGAAGAATTTTACAAACATGAACTGACTGTAAACCAAACAGCTATAACATTAAAACCTTTGTCAATGAACCTAAGCTCTGGCGGTACAATCCATTGTTCGTGTAATTATTATTATTATTATAGATATTTATAATTTATGTTCAGCTCCTTGGGATGCAAAAGGAGCAGAAGACCACCCCCCATATTTAATACATAAAGGATTGCATCAAGAATTCAATTATTATCTGCCTTCCCCACATTTTGGGGTTATTTGGTCTTTTTTTTTAGCCATTTTTAAATCATATAATATTTTCATACAGTTATTGTCTGCATAAATATATTGCCAGTTATATTGTTGGTGGCGTGTTGACAAGATGGAGACTGGGGCACCTTGGTGATGTGCGGCGGTATTGTCTTTCGGACCTGAATGTTTGAGACATTGTCTGGAGACAACCCCAAAGTAATATATAGTATTACAGTTTCAGGTTATAATAAAACAGCGTTCCCTCAGCTCAAATTTCTCTCATGCCCCAACTAACCTGTTCTTACTTCCTTTGTTTGTGTCTGTATGTCAGCTTTGAAAAAACAATAATTATGGGTCTTTGGTTTTTTTTTTCAGCATCAATATGGAGACTGGCCAAGTTTGAACCCTTCATTAGCTTTTGTTGTTGTTTTGATGTTTGTCTGGTTAGTTTCTGGAATGAAAGGTAGGTAGCATTAACCTCCAAATCACCAAGACACTGAAACAGGAACCTTTTTTCTCTCGGGCCCTTAAACCCAAGGGGTAAAATCTCTTAACAAAGTCCAAAACAGGCTGTGACATCCGAGTGAATTCCTGCCCCTGAGTGTTCCAAGACTTTCTTTCCTTGTAAGCCAAACCTTTGGGAACTGGGTAAGAGAACAAACCAAAGGGCCTCTAGACTAACAAGATAATAGCCAGACTGCTAAACCTTTTTATTGAGTTGTGTCACTTCTCACCTGTGATTTGTAAAATGAATGTACAACTGTTGCTACGAAGGTGATCAGCCAACCTTAGATCAGGGGTATCAAAACTCAATCATACATAGGGCAAACTTTTTTTAGCAGTCCAATTCACAGGTCAAAAAAAGCGTATATTCATCAACCTAAGAGGACGTATGGGTCTTACATTCTCATTCCTTTTTTTTATGCTCCAGTTATCTTAACCATCACTGTATGTGTTCTCCTTCGCCAAACAAACTGGCATCTTTATTGGTCTGCATATCAACGTAAACATTAACATACTTAACATTTTGGGCCAACCATCTGGCAGGACACACATAATGAAGTTATGTATATTTAGCGTTCTTTGTCAAACTCATAAAGTCGTGGCTTTTTCAACTGATTTAGCAAAGGTTCGACCGGATACAACCATTAAAAAAAAACGCAGTGCAACCGATGTGGCAGTTGTGGAAATGTTAATAGTGAGGAATTGGATCAACACTTATATTCTATACATTTTCTACCAATATATTTCATTTTCACTTGAATCCCTTATCAGTAGGGTTTTTAAGTATTGAAAATCCTAAAAATACTTAAATGTTATGACAATATCCTGATACGATACTAATTTTGTGTGTGTGTGGGAGTGTCTGTGTGTATGTCGTCGTCTCTCTCCCTTTGGTTGAACCCAAGACAAGACAGTAACGATGGCGCTTGGGTCCTTGGGTCCGCACTATCAATGGGACGTTGCATGAGATCTAACTCTGTGCCACAGGCTGTAAAAGAGTCTCCATTCATGCAATCGCTCAGATTTGATCTCGTTAGAATGTGGGTGTTGCGCGTGCCAAGCTGCCATCACATGTGCTGAGTTTCCAAGTGACAGGAATTGATTTGTTTGCTTGTGAGGATTCTCCCACCTTGTCACATATGCGTGTGCATCAGGTGTGTAGAAGCAAATGCATGCACGTAATTGTTCGTTTTATCCTGCACGATGAGTAGCTGTCACGGAAGGATTGAGATTCGTTCATAATCTCAATCAACTCTTCTTTGCTTCTCAGCTAGTATCACGACTCAATCGACTTTCAATTATACACGTTGTGTTTTTATTCTAACAGGGATTTTAACAATCCACTCATTCTGTCTTATCATCATGACATCTCTCATCAGTCTTGAGCTCAGTGGATCCATCCATCTTTGAGACAGAAGAATCACTACAGTGCAGAGCGATGCTAAAGAGAGGCAGCTGCTTCACACTGAGCAGAAGTGGGGGAAACACTCTCACACACACACACACACACACACACACACACACACACACACACACACACACACACACACACACACACACACACACACACACACACACACACACACACACACACACACACACACACACACACACACACACACACACACACACACACACACACACACACACACACACACACACACACACACACACACACACACACACACACACACACACACACACACACACACACACACACACACACACACACACACACACACACACACACACACACACACACACACACACACACACACACACACACACACACACACACACACACACACACACACACACACACACACACACACACACACACACACACACACACACACACACACACACACACACACACACACACACACACACACACACACACACACACACACACACACACACACACACACACACACACACACACACACACACAGATGACACACACGAACAGAGCAGTCCAGAGAGCAGCTCCTCCCTGTTTGTCAGATGTTTTTTTTTTTTTTGCTTTAATAGCAGGAGTGATGCTTTAAATGGCTCGCTTCAGCTCACTCAATGTAAATGCAGCTGCATAAGTGGGTTAGCAAAGTCGTTCACAGACATGCAGCTGGAGACGTGTCAGACATCCCCACCTCAACAAAAAATGATAGCATAAACAAATGTGACGGAAAATTATTTTTCTTTTACGTTCCAAAAAATACAAAACTCTTCTTTTTGCCAAACTCTCATTATTTATGATACATCACAGCAGGGATCTAAAGTGATAATATTTCCCCCTGTTTTGACGTGAAATGTCAAAGCATTTTTATCTTTATACATTTATATATTTAAAAAGCCTCTTGATTTTTACCACAATAGCTGCTTTTATCAAAACTCTCATGTTGAATTCCAGGGTCAACCTCGGATACTGAAACAGTTGAAAGACTTAATCATATTTTAGTACTATGATGCGAAATGCTAGCACACAATTGCAATTTGCTGAACAAATTGGCAAAACAAGATGGCGGAACGGAAATTCACTGGGAAATAGAAACTGTTTTAGGTACATTGTCTGATCTTGCAATACGTGTTTAAACAGCCTATGATCTATTTTTTTGCTTTAATATTTTCAATTGTACCCTAACTGTCCATAGGTGTGAGTGTGTGTATGAATGGTTTTGTGTTTCTGTGACAAACTGGAAACCTATTCAGGGTGTCCGACCTTTAGTAGCTGGTATAGATAAGTTTGACCAAAAACACAAAATAGTGAGTGTTATGCTGGAAGGAGGAACATGCCTATTCTGTATGCATTTAAAACCGACATCTTAATTAAATACACATTATAATCATTATAAATGAATGATCAATTATTTTGCATCAAATGTGTTTGACTACACACAAATGTGTCACATATAATGCGTTTATATCAATTTACTGATTAAAATGTGAATGTTATCAAATAAAGTATAGATCGAAAGCAATATTAGATCATTTAAGTCATTTTAAGAATATGAACGAGATTCCAAGGAAACTATTCAACTTGAATGTTGTTTAAACACAAAATGCAACAAAAAACTACAAATGACAAGCTTGGAGCAATTATTCATAATAAATAAACAAATGAACAAATGAAAAATGTCGCACCTTGTGCTGGTGTTAGTTGAGAATGTAATTTAGAGGAGTATTGTGTCCTTTATCGCTCCTGCCTGAGCTGCTGTGTTGAAGATGAAGCCAACTCTAATCCAGGATATGCCGAACGTATCAGAGACTCATCATGGTGAGACTTGCTGGATATTATTAATATGGAAATGGGGTTTTTACAAGACAGAGAGTAGGAGGGAGCGGCACACAGTGTGCATCCAGGTGTGTGATGTTTGGCAGCCGCGGCAGCCTCGGGACGGTCTGTCACATAAGTGAGCACACACACCGTGGAGAAGCACTGGCCACTTCCCTGGAGAACGAGAGTAACAGGACACACACATTTACCGTTGTGTAGAGTGTAGTCTCACACAAGTTGAGGCTTAACATTGAAACACAACACAACCTGTGTCCTGCAAAGAGACTGTAGGAACCTGGTTTACCCATGTACTCACACCTAGACACATACACACACACACTAATTACACACTTCCATGCTGAATACACTCCATCAAGGCCCGATGTATAAAATCTCATCCTGAGTCACTCTGACTCACACATACACAGGCACGCAAACAAAGTAACACAACATTAAATGTTGGATATTAATATACACATTCTTACACACCCGCACACACTCACGCAAACAAGCGGTGCATACAAATGTATACAAAGCAAAACACTGACAAATCAAAGCGACCCAGAAATTTAAATGAGGGACATAAATGTACACACACTCACACACACATGCACAAAAATACATCTACACACACCTACATGCACACACACTCAAAAACACCAACCCCACACACAGACACACCAACGCACACAGGCACGGACACACACATACACACACTTAGAGCACCACACTGAAAAACCAAAGCAACCCAAAAAAAAGGTTGGACATACTGTACACGTGTCCACACAAAATACACACAGCATATGTGCACACTAGCTGTATCTAGCAAACCAGGACAAACTTTCAAATTTTCAGGATTAATACAAAACAAATCTTCATAGTTGTGCCTGCATTTACACTGAGACGCACTGAGACAAACTCACAGACGTGCGCTCAGACACACTCCCCCCTTATTCTGTTTCTCCTTCAGTGGCTCTCTAATGAGTTGGTGAGTTCTTGCAGGTGAGCAGGAGCTGCAGGAGATGATAGCCTCGTGCGTCCACGTGTGTCTCGGCATGCAAAGATAATGCGCAAAGATTGCCCCGGCTTCCATTCACCGCAGGTTATCTCGCTTCGTTTCGCTTTAATTAGCGATGTGAATCTAAAGGCTGATGAGGAAAAAGTCTGTTCATAATGCTGCCGCACATGTGACCAGGATGCACATGTCGGCAAACCGAGGGGAGAAACTCTTAAGGGGCTCTTTGAACTGAGGTCATATTTGCAAAGAAAAGTTCAACAGGTGTTATGAAAGAAAATTCAGGTTTCAGGAACAGAATAATGATCCACTTTTATTAGTTAAAAGTCGACCTAATGCTCTAAATAATGTTTAACATTTTTCAAATTGATCTTGTGAACTGGACTGGGAAAGACATATTTTTGATTATCTCTAAATAATTGAAATATATGACATATATGATATGATAATATTACGCATTTACCACTAGTTTAATAAACAAATAAGAATGAATAACAATAACGTCTTTGTTTCTTTTTTTGTTTCTTTACATTGGTCTGACAATGTACTCATAGTACTAGACTCTTTTTCTTAAAACTATACATATTCTGAACATCATTAAATTATTAAAAAAATCCCCATCTCTAAAGTGACAAAACTTAAATATTGTTTTTAGCTCCCTTTCGTGTCCAGATCGTGTTACTGACATAACCCTTGTATTTAGTTATCACATACACTCTATGTGATGTGTGTGTCAGCATCTGTATTTGTTTAAACAACAAGATAAGGGTGGTGTCAGTTTCTGGTTTCATCTTCCTGGTGAGTTGAAAACGTTTCCGTTCTTCACATGGAAACCCTGTCACATGACATGGGTGGGTCGACCAGGCGAAGTTTTGTAGTGAAGTTGTTAAAATAAAAGGGTTCGACTTATGACTGTTCAAATTCAAACCGTCATTACCTGTGAAGAAATTTGAAATTTTCAGAAATTTTGAAAATAATAGGCCACTAGATGGCACTGTAAGTTTTAAAAACAATTCCAGGTTTGATTTAATTACAAGATAAGAGCCAAACTTTATAAAGCAGCGATTGCCATCTGGTGGTCATTGAAAATGAAGACACTGCATCATAATGTATCACAAGGCCTCATCAACCCATCACTAAACATTACAGAAAATATGATATATTTTTGACGTTACCTTTCGCTGCTTTAATGCTTCAGTTTTTCAAAAAAAGTTTTACAGTTTTAAGGGGATTTTTTTTTTGCAAAGTAAGGAAATCGGGTTAAAGGAATAGAATGGTTGCCATGCGACTTGTAAAGTGTTTAAAGTGTCCATACGTCGCTAAATAATCCCACACAATGTTGTCTGTAAAAGAAAGTTAGGAAATAATAGATTAGTTGGCTGAGCTAACGGTAGATTTTAAACTACTTAAACATTATATGGACTGTTGGGATAAAAGGTAAACACATCATTGGCTAGAATGAAACAGACTATTAGCTGCATACGTGCATACTTGCAGTATTATAGGAAAAACTTCTTGAAGATTCTGCAGACAACCACTTAAATATAAGCCTCACTGGTGCTTAGTGATTATTATAGGAAGTCGGGATTTATTGAGACTTTACCCGTTAGTCCAGTGCTGGGAAAATATTCTTTGGAAATCTTGAAAGACGAGGGATCAAAGCAGGAAAAGCCCAACTACAAGATCAGAATCTGTTGAGCACAGCTTGTGTGTTTAAAGTGAGCACGGTTTAGAATCCCTTCATTTAGACTCTGAGCTTCTCTGTTGTTGGCATAAACTCGCAGAAAAGCTTTATAAGAGCAGACATTACTGTTTAGGAAAATCATAAACACGACCCTTTCTAACTGGTACTGAATATTTCAGAAGCACTGAATGTTGTTCGCGTTATTGTAGGCGACATTTAAAGCACTACATGAGTTGACATTGTTATTGTGGCTTTTTGGTGCCTCAGCACGAATGTGAAATATGAAAGTTATATTTCAGAATGCTCTCCTTCAGAGAATATATTCTGTGACAGTTTGATCAAGTTTTTTAAAGGTAAATTGATACATTTATGATGGTAAAGAGGATGTGGTGTGGGCCAAGTTTACCTCTGTAAGAAAGATACATTTAACATGTGCTGCATTGCAAGTAGCTTTTGAAAGATCAAATAGAATGTGTTATGTCTATTGTTAACTAAGGCCCTCATTCAGAGGATATGAACCGTAACAGAAGCATGACAAAGGATAAATATTTCCTGCTGCATGTGACAAACAAGTCTAGTCGGTTTCTTTACAACTTGACAACAACATTTCACACTTGCATTTCAAGCTGCATTTTGATGGACTCATTTTTGTACCGATCATTTACACATGAATTGCCAAAGTCCAATCTTGGCAACCATGTTAGGCTTTTGTTAAAGTCTCTTATAGCCAGCATTCTCAGTATTGAAGTTTACTTACATTTACAACAGCGACAGTTGATCAGTAAAGTAAGTTATAATGTATGTCACGATGAGCTTTTTAAAAAAATATTTCCCATAAACAATGTCATAACATTTGCAAATGAGTGGCAGGATTATCAGGTGAATATAGCAAACAATTTTTTATCTCAGTGCCATGAAGTTTTCCAATATCTTTATGCTTTGAAAACAGTTTAAGATGTATGAGATTTATGGTTTGAGATTCAGATACAAATAACTTAATAATAATAATATAATAATAATAATTAATAATCACTCTTCTTACTTTGCTTTAAAGTTGTTTTATTCTCCGACAGAATTTTTACATTTTCTGTATATTTACCTCGTTTTTTTACTGATCTATATAATCATAAGTATAAGCCAAAAATAATCAAGCAGCGTTGGACAAACTAAATACACACGTGTACTGTAAATACCAACCATTATCTGTAGCTTACGTCTTCTTTGACGTGAACCCAAATGTCAACTAATCTGAACTCTTGAATTAGGCAAATTTACTTCTTATCCCACATAAGCCAGTTCATTATTTCTGATTAATAGCCTCAATCCTCACATTGACCAGCAGTTGGATTTAAACCAGAGTAATACGGCTTTTAAACCAAATAGCTAAACCTTTAATTTAGATAGTTAATCTTCTCCTGTTAGTAGCAGGGCACATTAAGCGAGTGCATGACACCACCTAACCCTCCACATTTGACTTAGTGCTCCAGTCATGCAAATAAAATGTAAAAAAACCTGCCGGACAGTGGCATGAACACACAGGCACAGAAACTGTTCAGTTGCTTTATCACACTCACCAGAGACGGTCAGCTTGATCTGCACCAGATCTCAACTGAAACTTCCCAAGTGACTCCAGAAACAACAACAACTATTAAATGAAGTGAAAAAAAAGTATGAATTTCTTCTGATTCATTGACAGTCGTCTTAGAGCTGGAGTCTGGAACTCAATCACAAAGGGAGCCAAATTATTGGAAGACTTTCTGCAAAGACAGCAATAATCTATTAATTTGCTTATCTTAAACACTAATATGTATGCAAGTCACAATATTAACTAGAACGTTTATCTATCCTGATTTGTAGCCAACCAGGCCACAAAAAATGTCTTGGCTGACCGGATTTTGGCCCCCGGACCCAACTTTATGATTGGTTGTGTAACATCATTTAATGTATTTTATTAGGATCTACAATTTAAGATCGAAAAACTCGTCTTCTAGAAAGTATATATACAACCCAGTCTTAAAAGTAATCGTAGAAATATCAGAGACATGATGGTACACAGATACAAGTCAAATGCTAGAAGCAGCAGAATCTTCCTCTCCCTGTGCTCATCATAAATCTCTCAAACTAAGTCTGCAGTTGCAGGCCCAAGGTTGCTCGATATGTACTTTAATTGTAGCACGGATCAGCTCCATCACTTCTCCCCATGTGTCCAGTGACAGGGATACATCAAAATGATGAACTGAATTCCACCGTGTTCTCAAAGTAAACACGGAGTCCAGAAAACAAGCCTGGTGTTTGTGCGTTAGCAAAGTTCAAGTTGTTCTGCAAGCAGGGGAAAAAGTAAATGGATCACTGGGAGCCGATTTCATGCATAAGAAGTGACAGCGACAACAGTAATGTTTGTGATAAATCATCTCTTCCCTTATTTCCAGGCGACCTTGACTATAGGGACACAGTGTTTAGAGAACATAGGTTGAATATAAATATAGATAATGTAAATATATTTTCACTTAGAGAGTCTCTGAAACAGTCTTAGAATGAAAATATGCTTCTTTTGTAGATAATTTTTGCCTGGCGTTTATAGAACTGACTTATTTTCTTAACTTTTATATTCTGATTAATTAAAATCACATCATTAAAGAAGTATAGAATACCCTCAATCGATGTGGAGTCTGTATTCAAGACTAATCCCAGGGCTGAATATTGCTATTTTCATTTTTCCATGTCACTAGAAAATAAAAATCTAATAAAAATGACCTGGAAACAGTTCAGTTAGAGATAAAATATTATATTATTTTTTATAACAAAGCCCTAATTGTGTTATTAATGTATCAAAATGAATACGATCATATAAAACCCTTATTTATATTAAGGTTTTAAATAATGTTAATAATGGAGCAAAGAAGAGAAAAAGATTGTTTATATTTTTTATTTTGTTGGTTGTTGTTTTTCACTGATTATTTCTGTGTTTTGAAGGGAGATTTTCTTCAATCATTTTGTAATAATCACACACAAAGGTTCAAAGGGGTTGGACAAAGTGCACATGATTGGATAATGAGTCTTTCTAAGGTAGAGACTTCTGGGGTTGATGACACGCAGTGACAAACCACAATGTTTTACCTATCACAGCACCCTTTAACATACCAATCAATCATGATAATAACATTTATGTTAGTAGTAGCTACATTACTATCTATTTTGTTTTGTATTTTTCTTATGGGTGTGTTATTTTTCTGTTTATATCTATAAATTACACGTTTAAATGTGTTTGATTATTAATTATGTTTAAAATGTACTTCACCAAAAGTGTCTAAAAGAATTTGACATTAAAAGAGCATTACATAACACATCATTGCCAGATTATAATGTCCATTAAATCAATATTAAAATGAACAAAATAAAACAAATAGTATTAAAAAAATGTGCAAGTTTTCAGTGCAATCTAACATGAACTTCAACATTCAGTTCATCAGATGTATCGGAGCAAAGCATGTCATTTGGTGAAAGCAACTGGTTTGTTGAGAAGAGAAAGATCGGGAAAGAGGAGGGGATTGTGAGCAGGGTTCATTTGAGCAGTGGCCACAAGATGAGAGGGATTTGTCGGTATTAAACCGACATCTCTTATTGTCTGTCGTGATTAGGAGTTTATGATGAAATGGTGAGCGCGAGGAGGGAGGATGAAAGTGAGTCAGAGGAAATGATTAGTAACTCAAATATCTTGTTCATCTGCTTTTAGATTCTCACAAAGAAAAGTTTGTTGAAAGTCATTTTGGACGGATTTCAAGTAATCATTAGCTCAAGACTACTTATCCTGTTATGGGCACACCTTTTTCTTTTTTTAAATTGTTGTGCATAATTTGTTCCACTAGTGAGTCACCTGTAAAACCTTAGTCATGTACAAGCGTCATCCATATAAAAGGTTAGTATATAGTTGTATAGAGTCACAGTTGAATTTTGAAGTAATACACTACTTCATGAAGCCCATCAGTACTTACAAGCACCCACGTGCCCTCAGGTGGTGACCCGTGTTTTAAAGGTTGTATAGGTTGGTTTTGATCTTAAATATATCCTAAATCATACCACACTGGGAAAGTAAAAAAAAAAAAGTAACATTTAAAATCTCCTAAAAACAATACATTTTAACCAAAGGGAACCAAAAGTTAATAATGTTGACCACTGTAAAGCGTGTTAGTTTTTTCACATTTATTTATGAATGTCTCTATTATAGAAATGCACATTGTCTTTCATGATTTTTTAAAGGGCAACTAAGTTCTTGATTTAAGTGTCTTTTAAAAAACATTGTGGACCTCTATTGTACTCATCAATAAGTGTCTGTTTGAACAAAATTCTTTTCATTGAAATATTTACATTAGAAAATGTGCTTAAGCCCCGCCCACTTAAAAAGCTTCACTTTTCTTGAGATTAAATCTTGTTTATCATAACCACACCCACTCAGCGTGATTGGTTAAGAATTAAAGTTTGTCACCACATGCGTCCTCACTCTCCAAGGGACTCTTTGTATAAACAATTTAAAGGACTTACTGCATCTTGGAGAGGAAGACTTCAATATTTGAAACATGTGAGTGAGTCAGGAGAGTTTTCACATTAGTTGACCTTTAAAGGTTAAAGACTTGGTGATTATAAGATTATGGAACAAGGCCCAGATTCCCCCTTTTTCCTCTTCACGTATCAATGTTTATTATTTCGACTGTATTCACTGTATTGTGGTGCAACCTTTGACGACGATTCAGTGGAAAGTAAAGAGCTACAGGAGCTTTTAGAGAAACGAGAGAGAACTTTAACTGTATAATTAAAAATATCTCAAGGTTTTTTTTTGTTGGGCTCCCTGCAGTGCTTATCTGAATATCATGTAAACCAAAAACAATTAATCTCCAACATAAATCCTCTGACAACCCAGACGTCCCCTCCCGCTGACCCAAAGGGGGTTTTAATCACCACCACCCTCGTTCTCCCCCATTAAAACGACACACTCAAGGCCCCCACCCCCAACTATGACCCACTTCTGAGGGGATGATGGGCTAAGTGAGGACCATTGTGAGCACCATGGGGAGAGAGGGAAGATGCTCTGTCTCACTCGCCCCTCTCCCTTTCAGGACGAGCGCACACTTGGTAAGGCACACACACTGGGGCTCTTCCTGAGACCGCGGAGCTGTTTTGTCGGGATGCCGTTGTTATCATCAGGCCAGGGCTGTTTGATGTCAGCCGAGGTTAAGGAGGATGAAAAAGAGACAAATTGATTCGGAGTGACATAAATGATGGGCCTCAGGTCGAGAGAGAAAGGACACTGGCATCTGAGGGAGTAGAGTGAGTATGCTGCTTCATCACTTCTGTCTTACGCTCCGTTCTGAGTCGACTGAAACTCTGGAGTGTCACCATAACTCCAGTGGAAACCTTCTGCGCTTTTGTCAATGTCGTTTAATGAAGAAGGTATAAGTATGAAGCTCGTTCTTCAGACAGAGTCAAGTTGGTGATAAAGCACAGATGCACCGGAGAGACGCCTCGGAGGTTCTAACATGAACATATGGAACTGGTTTGCTCGTGGGTTTCTTCCCTTCAGACACTGTTAATGAGGGATTTTTTTTTTAAATTTGCCACGAACGAAAGAGGGCGGATGTTCGCTAAGAACCAGCACAACTGTTTTTTACTGACCCGACCTCACAAGACATCTTCAGCGTATCCTTTAATTATCCTTCTACAACTGACTTTAAACATTTGCTCAAGCCTTTGATTTTAGATGAACATTTTTAAGATTTAAATCACATGATCAGTCTGTGAAGCAAGTTTGACATATTGTTCTTACCTATAGTCACACAAACTCTTGAATTGAACTTTTGGCTGTGTAACATAAAGGTTATATCAACTTTTGATGTCAATGCTTACTCTTGTAATTGAGTTTTCATTCAGTGATAATTTTGATTTACATTTAGATTGTCACTTATTCAGTGAATCAACATTTACGCTGATATTCCGGAATCTTCCATGAAAAACAAAGCTTAAAATATACAGCCTTGTTTAAGTTTTTCCGAAACACTTCCTCATGTCAAGGGTTCAATACAAGATGGATGTTATGAACGGTATGGAGATATTTGGAAGTATTTTGTGTGTCATTTTAGACGAAGATGAAGAGGGAGACAAGAGATAGCCTGTCGCTACGTTAGCATGGAAATAGATTCTTGCCTATAATTTAAAACAGATTACTCAGAAAATAATCCCAACCTGTAGTCAACATGAGGTTGAGTAGAAAATGAGTGAAATGATTAACTATCACTTTAACTTTTCAGCTATGAACCTTTTTAAGAGAACAATAATTCAAACTACAGAAGTATTACAAATAAAGTATTATTAGTAGTTCTGGCTCATCACACCCAGTTCCAGATAACAGGAAAAATGTGTATGTGTATCCTGCTGATGACAGGTGAGTCATACCTGATCACACCATGAACCAGGAAATGAATAATGGAAAGTATTAATGACAATAATGAGGGATTTATTTTCACCGAGGCATCGTGCCTGGGGTCACAAAAAGTTTCCATCCTCATCTTGTTTTTACTGCAACCCTTTCCTGGCCAATGTTTGGTATCCGTGTCAAATCTATTTGAGACACCCTGTGCTTCTCTGGACACAAGTCTGATTGATTTGACAGTTTCGGACAAGTGTTGACTCGGGAGGTTTAGTGGGAAATATGTTGATGCTACTGGCACAACGGAGGGAAAGGGCGTAGGGCAGTTCCGAGGACGAACAGCGAGGGAGTTATTAGCATCGACAGAACAGCCTTAGGAAGTAATATACTGAGATCAGAGTTTGGGTGAAGTAAAAAGTGTGGAGTCGAGAATGTTTTGCTGGACGACACATTTGAAAGGATTCGCTATGATTGTGGATACACATTGAAAAAAAGGAAGTTTAAAATCAGAAAGTTTGTTCATCATTGTTTGGTGACACAAACTACCGCATGAGCTCTTCTGGAAAACAAGCTTCATTGGTGCTTTAATCATAGGGACATTTCTTTTGACATTTTGTTAAGTGAAGTTTAATTTAACAGACACTCAAATTGATAGAGCATAACTGTAACATTTACCAAAGTGGCAAAACTTTAATTCAGTTTCAAGCATGAACATAAATTATTTGATTTCATTTTATCGATTAATATGCGAGATAGCAGGTTTACGGGTTTCTGTATGTATGTGTGTGTGTGTGCGCCTGATCCTTTAGATTAACAAAAATCCCAGCAAGTTGCTTACTAACCTCTCATTGAAGGTTTTAGGGGTCAACTCCGGCTGGGTTAGGGTTAGGGTTAGGGAGGTGCAAAAGGGCCAGAAGACCCCCATAAAACTTCATATATGTCCATTTTAGAAGATAAAGGGAAATCAATACGCTTTAAGACATTAGTGCTACTTGTCATGGTGTGTTGTTTAGAGCAATGATCCTGAACAGTTCTTTCTGACATCGCACTTTGATGACAGCCCAAGATCCAAATGCATGACAAACAAAACAACCAAAAAGGAAATAAAGGAAATTATAGAAGCAACTATGACACGCATGCAAGGGCGAAAAGATGAAGATACAAGATTAGGAGGGAGTGTGACAGATGGACAGATCATGCATAAAAGACTATTGTGAAAATATTGTCATGCCAGTAAAAAGTCAACGTTTTTCCTGGATGTGGTTAATAAAGAGGGTAGGTGAGACTACTTGGTTTCGGTGAAATATGTTCAAGTCATTTGGAAACCTGCCATTTAAAAAAGGCAGACAGAAAAATAGGAATTAAGATGAAATGGAAATAAAATCATTTGTTGTACAGCAACTGTTAATATTAAGACCTTTCATGAAAATATTTTCTAACTGGTGTGGGGAGGCTTTCCTAAATATTTACCTTTAATTTTAAAGTATAGAGCATAGATGATGGTGCTGTGGGATTCAACTGGAAGTTTAACATGTTTCGTTCACGATTCTTCATTAAACCTCTTGACAGTGGAAACCTAAATTCTGCAAGGCAACTATTTTGAAATTAAAATTGACACAATAAAAGATTCAAATCGGAATTTAACCATTAATATTGATGCGAAATGTCTCCTATTCATTTGATAGTTGCAGATAGATTAAGAATAATGAAATAAAAGTCTGAATTAGAAGTGGTTTGGAGGCAGTGCTCCAACAATACATCAGCAGAAGGAAGCAATCCAATTAACTCTACGTTCAACACAACAACTTGTCTCATCAAATCCTCCTCAAGAGCATTTCAATCACTTCACAGTCGACATCAGTTCCGCGATATCTTATCGATTTATAGAAAGGAGTGTGTGTCCTCCTAAGACGGCTGATGAAACAAAATATGACTTTGTAGTTTTGATATACATCAATTTCAAAAAACATTATTATTTGTACATGAGAAATGAAAAACATAATTGGTGATTTTTTGAAGTTTAATCCAAGCAACACAAAAATCATTCCCAGAACAAGTTATAATGTAATGATAAATTATATATTTTCTTCAAATGTATTGTGGAAGCCAGAAGTGGGCTTTGCAATAAACAAACATTATTTTCACTTGTTTAAACTGGAATATGCTTTATTGATTCAGTCATATATAAGTATTTGTGGCCAGAGGCTCAAAGGTGAAAGCATGCAAGTATAAGTTCACAACCTTTCCTGGTCAGTCAATGAAAAATAAGCAATTCAAAGAGTCAAAATCAGAAATGAGCCAACTTGGATGCATCACCTTTGAGAAATCAAATTGTCTAATTACGCCTCAAACTTCACTGAAAGCCTATAAAAAGACTTGTTTAATTAACATATTTTAAATTAACCTTTTCAAAATAAAAGTGATGAATGGATTCAAGTGGCTTGACGTTTGTATCCACCACTGTAGTCCACTCTTCATCAAAACAGAAGACATGTCCCCTCAGTTTATCTGAGTCGCACTGTATTCAAACAGTAGGTCAAATTGTTTCTGGTAAACCTTCTCAAGTGTGAGAAGACACATTCTGAAGGTGAAAAAAAAGAATAAAAACAGGTGGAAGGGGAAGCAACAAAAAGGAAAGTCATTGTAGACGAAGCACACTGTGAACCAACATTCCTTTACCAGTGTGTCAAGCTGGGGTTCGTTTCAAACAATAACAGCGGAGGAAAAAAGAACTTGGAGGCCGTTCTTGTCGCTCTTCAGATGTTTATACTTCACCAAAATAGCTTCATAGCTACTGTTTGTTGACCCGCGCTTGTCATATCATTGATGATTAAGGCAGTGGGACAACAGGAGACACCACCAACTCAACATTGTTTTTCCATGAGTCAGAAATGTTTGCTTATTTGTTTTCAAGAAGTCGAACTTGTTAGCTTTAGCATCTTGCTGTAAAAAAAAAATGAGATGAAGAGGACAATGAGATCGTTGTATGTTTAAAATGGTTAGGTTGAAGTGATGGAGGCTGAAGAGACATGAATAAGATATTAACCCTACACTTGTTATTTTGAAAATTCAGACAAGATGTATTTTTTCACAATTTTCATACAGTAGAAAAGTTTGTTGTGTGTCAGTTTGAGCAGTAGAAAGGACTGTTCTGGCATGTTTTGATTGCTTCAAACTAAACATAATAAAACATAATAGATTATATTGTGATTAAACTGAATGACCTCTTTTGACCTCTTTAAATACAAGGGTATACAAAAAATATAATCAAAGAAGTTTAGATCATCGGTGGAGGAAGATTAGTTAAACCTAATTAAAAACTTTGCAATAGTTACAGAAGTCCATGATTTGGTTTGAGATTATTGTTTAGATTTTCCATAAAATTATTCAAAATAGATAAAGCATTATATCATCAGAGAGTAGAAGAAACATCAGCTTTTATTTTTATTTCTGGAATAAATTGAGCTTTAACTTATTTTCTTGTGTACAGCCAAGAAGCATCAAAACAAGATCTTCTTTGTATCAAAACCTTGTCATGAACTTTACTGGAATACAAAGTCCCGAACAAATGTTTATAAAACATAGTGTATTTTAATATTAGAAATATAGTGACAGCAGTTAGTCCATGAGTTGGTGAACACTGGAGCAGGGAACTGAAGGATTTCTGCATCTTGCTCTCGTGTTACAGTTCCTTATATGGCCGGAGTCATCAATGCACATGCTTCAAGTGTGTGAGAACCTCACCGCCCTCTCTTCTCTCACAGAGACACAAAACAGAGGGCTCTGACTCCTCCTTAAAGCTCCCCGTTTGCTTAAGCACTCAGTTTGCCTGGTGCCGACGTCAACCCTTCAACCTAAGCTGGTATTCATGGCAGGATTGTCCTGCTGACGATAAGCCATATTGCAGTCTCACGAAGGAAAAACTTCTCCGGCGTCGTAATTTTTATCCCTCTAAACCCAGCCTCAGGGACAGAAGGGTTTGGGTTCAGCTCCAGTGCCTGAGTTAATGTGGATCTGCTGTCTGATGGCCTGCCTCGATGATTTGTGCCCCGCCACCTGCTGATCCTGCTGGTTCTGACGGACTGCCTGGAGTCCAGACCTAACCTACATAGGCAACATGTTCAACTTCCTAAAATCTGCTCCAATGCACATACACACAAACTTAATCCGGTGCCAGTCACTGAGCCAGAACAAACCGGCCAAGTTTACAGGATCTTAAAAAGCCAACTCTCACACAAAGAGAACCTCGCAGAGAGTACTTATTTCTTCAAAAAAAATTAAGCCTTCAAAGTGTGTGTGTTTATTGTGTGTCTCTTTGTGCTTGACACACAAATGAAGATGATTTTTGGTTCATTCAACTTCTGCTCCAGAGTTGGTTTGATGGTATTCAGGCTGAGAGTTTTCTATTTTGCCGATTTGTAATTTAAAATATCAAATATATATATAGACTTACCTATTCACTTTAAAACGTTTTAAACTTTAGACCTTTTTAAAAAACTGAGTTAGATATTTGTAAAATGTAACAATATTTGAATGTTATTTTTTGTTTTCTTTTTGCCACTGATGTAATATTTATTATATATACTATTTTTTTTATTTTTCCTGTCCAAGAAGAAAACACAAATATCTTAATTTCATAAAAATGGTATTTAAATCAGAAATTGTCTGAAAAGATACAATAAAAAATTCTGAAAATCTTGAAATACAAACTGCCAGGACAGTAGTTCCGAATGAGACCTAAATGTAATTTAAGTAACAATCATTCTTTAGTTTCATCATTTATACCATTACAAAGTGAACAGAACACAATGGTGTCAGATTTATTGTTGGATTCCATTCCTTCTTCTACTCTTTCCGAAGAGAGGTTTATTTTAAAATGACAAAGAAGACGTTCCCTTTTTATCCTTTGATTGATTCCACTTTGCCATTTTCAGTTTAATTCACAAACCCCAGAACCAACTTGTAGGAGTTTATGAAGATAAGAAAGCAACTTAACTAATTCTCTTTTTGTCTTCTTTCAGAGTCTGTGAGCAGGGGAGAGAGGGACACTGTCTGCCCCACTGTCCAGCGACACCATGAGCTGGAGCTTCCTCACGCGGCTGCTGGAAGAGATCCACAACCACTCCACCTTCGTGGGGAAGCTGTGGCTCACCGTGCTCATCGTCTTCCGCATTGTCCTCACCGCAGTTGGGGGGGAGTCCATCTACTATGACGAGCAGAGCAAGTTTGTTTGTAACTCAGGACAGCCAGGATGTGAGAATGTGTGCTACGACGCCTTCGCACCGCTGTCTCATGTTCGCTTCTGGGTCTTCCAGATCATCTTGGTGGCCATGCCTTCTCTTATGTACATGGGCTTTGCCATTAACAAGATTGCCCGGCTAGACGAAGCCAAAGGAGTAGTGGGTTCTGTTGCCATTAGGTCCAGTAGTGGAGGGTACACTCACAGGAAGCCTAGGAAAATATGCTTTGGAGCCAGACAGCACAGAGGGATAGAGGAAACTGAGGAGGACCAGGAGGATGACCCAATGATATATGAGGTGCCTGAGATAGAGCCTCCGAAGAGACCACGTGATCCACTGCAGCCCACACCCAGGCCTAAAATCCGGCACGATGGCAGAAAGCGTATTCGGGATGAAGGATTAATGCGGGTCTACGTCCTTCAACTGGTGACACGCACTGTACTGGAAGCCGGCTTCCTTGCTGGCCAGTATTTGCTGTATGGTTTCCGTGTGACCCCTGTGTTCGTGTGTTCAGGAAAACCTTGCCCACACAGTGTCGACTGCTTCGTTTCAAGGCCAACAGAGAAAACCATATTCTTGCGCATCATGTACGGAGTGACTGTCCTCTGCCTCATACTCAATGTTTGGGAGATGCTACATTTGGGGATTGGATCTATTTGTGACATTCTTCGCCGACGGCGCTCGCCTCCTCAGGAAGACGAGTACCAACTGGGGTTACTTGGAGCAAATGGCGACGTTGAAGGCTCAGTTGGGGGGACAGGACCTGAGGCGGGTTCTGATGCAGGAGTTGGCGCTGATGGCGCTGCCGATTACGTCGGTTACCCCTTCTCATGGAACACTCCGTCAGCTCCCCCTGGCTACAACATCGTGGTGAAGCCAGAGCAGATGCCATACACTGACCTCAGTAATGCTAAGATGGCCTGCAAACAGAACCGGGCCAACATTGCCCAAGAGGAACAGCAGCAGTTTGGCAGCAATGAAGATAACTTTCCAACCGGCGGCGAAGCCCGAGTTGCTCTCAACAAAGACATGATACAGCAGGCTCACGAGCAACTGGAGGCTGCCATCCAGGCGTACAGCCAGCAGCATAATGCTGAGGAGCAGCTAGGGGACAACCAGGATGATAAGCCCCAGAGCAACATTATCCAAGCGCAGCCGCCACCCCAGCCGCACCCTCAGAAGGATCGTAAACACAGACTCAAGCATGGGAAAGGTGGCAACAGTGTTGGCGGTAGCAGCAGTAACAGCAGCAGCAGCAAATCCGGGGAAGGAAAACCCTCTGTGTGGATTTAACCTGTACATAGACTCAAATGCCACCGTGCCTTAAAAAAATCCTGCAAGCTGGAGAATTGTTTGTGGACTTGGATGTGTGGAAACAGAGAGTGATGTTGCAGATGACAGATTGTCTGGGCTATCACTGTCAAACTTGAAACATCAACACAAACGTTGCTACTCTGTTATGTACTGTTCTCCTTGAAATCCTGAAGCAGATACTTGACCTCTGTCGTCTTCCTCCCAACCTTTAATAGGGATTTGCAATTGTATCATGCTGACTTTTATCGAGTGACGGATCTCATCATTAACTTTTCCCCTTTAAGTTAATTACTGAAATGTGGGGGTTCGTACACTCGCAGAGTGACTGACAGGTTTGGGCTCGCTTACGTGGCATTATTACAAAGTGGATGCAATCAAACAACACGCCTGAGGCAAGGATGCAGACATCTAGCAAATTTGCAGATTCACACAGATGCTGCTGTCATTGCGTGTGTTTCTTAACTCAGTAAATATGCTGTATTTGATAGAGCAACAATACATCACATTGCCTAACAGTTGACTGGCCCCTAGTGGTGGATTCTTTACAGTTTCTCCACTGGGGGAACAGATACAAACTCATGCAACACACAAACCAGCTCTAATGTAACTTTACACTTCAAAATGCTTTGTATCTCTGATTTTTTTCTAAGCTAATTGGTGTTAATTCAAAGCTGAGACAACAATTAACATCAACTATGATTATCGCTACGATACAACAAGACCAAACACTGTAATGTGTCAGTGCCAAGAAGTAACACCCGGCAGAGAAGAGGCCTGTGTGTTTGTAGCTTTGGGAAACTGTGGCCATGACATTCCCACTTTGGGGAAAAATGCCTAACATGAGACCAACCTTTTTTTCTAAAGTTGACCAGTTGAATTCTGTTTTTGTAAATGTATGTTTTTATTTATATGAAATGACACAGTTTTTTAAAGAAATACATGAAAAATGAAAACATTTTTGAGTTGTATTGATAGTTGTTTTTTATTATTACGGTTGCCTTCCAAATGTAAAAAACGAACAAGAAAAAAAACGTTAAAAAATAAGGAAAAAGAAATATATTTTTTAAATTGTACGTGACTTCCTGGTGTGAGACAATTACTTCTCTAAGTGTGTTACTATGTGAATATTAACATTTTCTAGCAACCTTAACAGCCATGATTTGACAAGCTTTCCTTGTAGCCATTTCTACAAGAAACAACTTTTGGATTTGTGTAAATATATTTGCTTTCTTCCATGTTCCAGTTTTCTTTACAGCTCTTTCTCAAGTTTTTTCTGGTTTTCTTCTGATGTTGTCTTATGTTGAAAGGTTCAGGAGCTGACTTCCTGTTGGGTTCTGGCTCCTGTGGCTGATGTCAGATCACAGGTATTTAACTTACATTGTATTTAATTCCTGACATGCCGTGAAAAGTCCTTATTCCACAACTTTGAATGAGTGAAGTGTCCAAATAACAGCAATACAATGGAGAAGAGAAGAAACACATGGAAACAAGGGTTCTGCAGATTGGAGTTCCATCACTCAAACATTTGTCAGTGTGGCCTTACACAGACATACAGTTCTTTGTTAAGCACACTGAATACATTGAAGCCACAAGTTCAGTTTAAGTTACACATTTGCTTTTTCTTCTCCCAGTTAATACAAGTTGCGTAAAGTTGCCTTTTTCTTTTCAGGAAACATATCAATGGGTACACAAATCCACCTAGAAAGACGCAAATTATCCACTTGTTCAACGTCCAACGTCACTTCCGGGACAAAAAGGTACCTAATGCCGTCCCAGCATAATGTAAATTGACAAGTCAAATATTTTTATTTCAGAAAAGAAATCCCTGGAGGTGAAGAAAGGTATTAATGTTGTTAACTATTGCTATTAAATATATATAAATATATTTTACATATTGCCTTATTAGCTTTAGCTTTTTACTGTCGTCTGTTTGTCTGTCGCAGGAAGAATGAGAGGTTCTGAGGCATATTGGAAACTAAGCAGGCTGGACCCAGAAGTGACGCTGAGAGTGTTTAACAAGTCAGATATAAATGTATTGATCCATGAGGGCAAAAAAAAGTGCAAAGAACAAAGTGCACACAGATTACGATCAGATCATAATTAAACAAAATTAAACCAATGATAAAGGGTTAACTTTATTAAGTCATCTTCTCATTACACTTTTCATTTTTATTTTCACATTTAGACAATTGAGTGCTGATGTGGGCTAAATTATGTTGTGTTCAAATTATATTGCGACTTAACTTGTATCAAAAACGATAAACCACACCAAGCTAGTTAAGATTAAATGAATAAATGGTCTAAATATAACAGGGTAACTATTTTTCCACATGCCTGTAAGTAGATTTGATATTTTGTAAGCTCAATTCCATCCATAAATAAACCACATCAAATTACAAAATTGCAGAATTACAGAAAAAAAGCAGAGATCGAAGGGTTTGTCACATTCATCAAAGAAAGTCTTTTTGACATCATAATATCAGTCTAGTGTCATCTGATGTTAAACTTGTTTCACTTCCCAATATGGTGTGTAAGTCCCAACAGGCATATTCCCAGAGAAACAAGGTAAAAAATAGAGAAAACCATCTGCTACATGAATTAAAAAATGTTTTTGCTCCATGTGTCAAACAAACTTTTAAAGTTCAAATGAATGAATTTAATTCACTTCTGGGAACATACAGTTTACCATGATTGCATTAGAAATGATTAAAGCCACAGGTGGACAAAATGTCTACAACCTTCTGTACTAAAAATATAATAAAACCTACACAATGTGTCCCTTAAATGGTAGTATGAATACCTATAGGTCAAATATACTGTATATTTTTACTGTTTAATATGACATTTTAAAGGATAAATTATCAATTTGTTGTTAGTTTTAGGTGTTATTCAAATAGTTTAAATACAATACCATCTAAAAATATAGTAAATGCTAATGAATAAATTATATAACAGATTTCACTAACCATAAGTTATATTTCTCCCTGCCTCATACTGTCCATGTTCACTCAAAGATTTTGAGTACAGCCTTATTAGTCACATCGTGGTTAACATTAATTTTTTTTAAACATCAATTTCGATTATAAAAAGTTCAATAAAACCAAAACTCAGGAATCTCATGAGTTTGTGCAGAGAAAAAAAGAATAATAATAAAAAAAACATCTGTTGCTGTCTCTAAAAGGACTTCAGTGAGAAAAGCCTGAATGTTCCAGACAGGCGCGACGGGTTGTAGAATATGCACAGTGCAGTTTTTCTTGTTGTAATTTGAGTACATAATCCATTAATCAGTACAGTTTAGACCAACCAACTGGTACGAACATGTGAAAAAAGGACTAACTGCCCTCTTGTTAGGACTATCAATATATGGCAGAAAGATTTCTCCTCTTGTTTCCCTTTCTCTTGGTATACGTGAACTTTAATATAAAAAAATGGGCCTACTGACATTTTCTTAAACCTTGCCTAAGAACACAAACATGGAAATAACGTTAATCCCTGTTAAATGATATTTATATTCCTCAACTTTCTCTTTTCCAAACGCAGTGCAACGCTCTGCTTCTCATCTTTCTGGAACCTTTTGTTTTGAATGCAACACGATACTTGTCAAACATGGTGATCTAAACGTGTGAAGAAAGTTTTTTTTTTTAAAGCTAACAATGTGCCACAGCATGGTAGGCTTTCTTCTTTTGTACCACGACATGCAACGTTTAACGCGACGTTCGTTCAACTCTGTACTGAATTTTGCACTCCTTTAATTTCCAAGCAGCGTTACATGTCCAGTCAAAAATCTATGTTTATCCTAAACATGTAGCCAGATTACATGTTTTATGGACGTCTTTTACGAACACCTTTTTAAGAAAATCCTTGAAACTAACAAAAAACTAATTGCAAAACAAGCAAAAAAAACAACTTATCACAAAGACAGTGTGTCTCATGGAAATAAAACTATTTTGCCAAAATGACACAATGAGCCATGAAACAGATGCCAAACCCAGTTTTTATTCAGATACATCTCGTGTTCCAGGGTTGAAAATAAAAATATATTTGCATTCGACTTACAGTTAAACTAAATGTGATAAAATAAAAAAAAATAAAATAAAAAAATAAATTTCATGCACATCGGATGTCTAATTTATTCTTTATATTCATGTATGTGTGTTTTCTTTTTTGTTATTTTTTTCTTTGTGAACTGTACCTGTCTTTGTGTCATTTTTAGGATTGATTCTTGTACATTGATGGATACATTTGGTTGGCATGTTTAAAGACATATTTTCTTACAAAAATAAAGCAGAAATGATGAAAGGTTGTGCGTCAGCAGTCTACTTTGTAACCTCAAGAGAAATGTCAGACTCCCTTTCTCCTCATCATTGGGTAACTTTTTTCTCAAAGCTCATTTATAGGCAAGAAAAACCTGACTAGGGATGGATATAGTGTCGGTTTTAATACTGGTGCCGAACAGGTTGTAAGTATAATTGTAGGTATAAATTGTATGTGCAAGACAGTTTGCATAAGGAGCTTTGCCAGGTGGGTATTGAAAAATATTGTGTAAATATTTAAGCACATTTTAAATGCATGTTTGTACTTACTAGTATACTGAAATACTTTTTTATAAAACAAATCCAAGTATCTGAGTTTAGTTGTAAAATTTGGTTACAGGGTTTTGTTTAAGTCTTTACTCTATGTGATTTTGAATGAGTAACACAGTAAACAAAGCAGGGCTTTACAGTGAACTAACCACATCTGTGAATGTAATTTGATGAATGCAAAAATTTCAATTGCTATATGACATCAAAGCTACTTTTAAAAATACAGGTAAACTTCAATCCAACCTGGTCAATATAAAAAGGTAGATTGAAGCTTTTCTATTTTCTCTAAAGGCAGTTGGGTGTGGTGTACTTCCATGGTACAGGCTGCTTGTGTGTTTACTCTTGAAAACTGGAAACCGAATAGCTGTAACTATTGTTTTAAATAAAAACATTCACCAATTAACCATTGCAGTGTGGAGCATGGGACCACACAACCCAACATTCAAATGATTTTGTCACACTTAACTCTGCATGACGCTTTATTAGTACAGATAAGTACGAAGAGCATAATAAGATCCGTACGTTGCAGTTTAATCTCATATCATGAAAGGATGTTTTAACAATCGGACTGCAAACAATAATGCTTCCACTTACGTAGGAAATCTGCAATAAAAGATAACAAGCCGGAAAATTGCGTGTATTTTATCAGCGAACTGGAAAATGGCCATAGACATAAAACTAAATTACAAAGACAACACAGATGGTAGCAAGGGGACAAATAATATTGCTGCATGGGTTATGGTACATTCACTCATAATACATTTGCTGAAATTGCAGGTCATCTGTTCGTGTGGTGAAATGAATGAATCCATCAGGCCAGAATAATTCCTGCAAGGTTATAGTCGCAGAGTTTAAATCAACCAATTCATAACCTACGGCAACAACCGGACATCGAACGGTTTAGATTTAAACAGAACCAAAGTATAGGCCAAACCATGTGTCGTATATTTAAGTTAAAATGGATTTCTGTTGATGCTTTATCTTTACAACCCTAATAATCACCAACTCAAATGTCAGAAATTCAATTTCGTAAGATGCCATTTTACATTATATACTGTCACCAAGCAAAAAAAAAGAAAAGGACAAAAAGTATAAAACAGCAATAATTTAATGGAAAAGCTGATTTAAAATGCCATATCGTATAAAAAATGTAATTATACCATTACATCATAATTGTCTTTCGCTGGAGCATATTCCAGCTACTTCGGGCGAGAGGCAGGGGTCACCCTGAAAAGGTCACTAGCCAGTGGCAGGGCACACAAAGAAATACAACCATACATACATCCATGGCCTAGAGACAGTTTAGACAATCTGTATGTTTATGGACTATGGGAGGAAGTAAACCCACGCAACATGGGGAAAACAAACAAACCTCCACAGGTTCATTTTCCATTTTGTAAAAGAAAATATGATCTAAATGAACTTTAATTATACAATTCTTGTGATTTTTTGGGGGGAACATGAGTAAAATGAAGTCCTAAAACGTTCTCTGTATCATATTTTACCTAAGCAACCCCAAACACAAGTATCCTCTCACATAACATGAGATCAATAAAGCTAAATCTAATCTAAGTAGCACAAGACAAAGGATTCACTAAGAGTTAATACACAAGGTGGGAGTTCAGAAGTGAATTGGTTTCATAATGTCATAAACTGTGTCTTATGTTCATTCATCATGTTTTATTTGCCATCAGAGGACCCTGATTTAAACATATTGCAGCTCATAATAGTATAATAAACGTTATTACTATAAAATAATAGTTTAAATGTTATAATATGATTTTATTGAATATCATAATGGACATCAACCACTTATTTTTATTTATTTATTATTGTGTTTTTATATTTACACATGTATTTATATATGTATTAGTATCTGTCTTGTCACTTGATAATGTGCTTTATTTAGGGTTTGTTATATACTGTAAATTTGTGTAGCTCCCCATTATTATATCATTGCATTCTATCTGTAATATTCTACTATTGTATATCATCACTCTCCGTATGGAGGATGACAGGAATTTCATACGCTTATTTAATCCATATTTTGCTTCTGTCCCTAATAAGGGTCACAGGGCGAGAGGCAGGGGACACCCTGAACAGTTTGTCAGTCTATCAGGAAGACAGACAACCATCTGGAGTACCTGGAGTAAAAAAACTCAAAACCAAGGAGAAAATAGAAACTCCACAAGAAAATTTCGAGCTGGAAATGAACCTGCAACCATTATACCTCTTTTTTCATACAGAAAATCTTTCTGTTTACAATGCAAATCCTTTTGGCACCTGACCAGTGATTCTTTGCGGTTTAGTGAATACTGCTGACTTAACAACAAGCATATATCTTTGGGTTTGGTAAGAAGCCATGTCTTAAAAAAAACAACTATATTTCCATCATCAATTACCACTTTAATATACATTTTAAATTTAAGTAACAGCAAAAATAAATAGTACATGCTCAGCTAAATATGCCTAATTTGGACATAAATCCAGCATGTTAAGAAGCAGAAATGAAAACTTGCAAATTATCCTTCCCTGGAGACACGAGCTCAAGGGAATGTGCGTTCGTGCAGTAGAATGAGGTCAGTGGCAGGCAGATGTGCTCTATGGCCCGCTGTGGGAATGCTTGTGGCAACAGGCAATGTTCTCTGTGACGAAACAAACATTAATACTCCAATTAACTCAAATGTGGGGCCTGTGGAGCTGATTGTGTGTACTAACTATTAAGCGTCATGATGACCTCAAATGGTTCAAATGGCCCAGACTTTGAAAACTGGACTCTTAACCCTTGTGTAACCTCAGTGTCAAGGTGATCAGAAGGCCGAAAAATGCTAATTATAATTAAAATTACTAGAATGATTTGAGAACATTTGCCAACGCCACACTGTGCTTTACTAATTATTGAGTTGCTGGGATCTGTTTTTCTCCACTATGGTCTTACTTAAACTGTCAAGTTTCTTGAGATAACTTTGTTATGATAAGACACTTTAAATATAATTGCATTGAATTGAATAGAACAAATACTGGGCAAGTAAGAAACAAAAGAGCCTGTTAACTTCACTGCAGAATTTGCTTTTCTGTGACTTTATTTTAGTTATAAAATACAGACATTATAATACAACATTATTACATTTATTATAGTCAGCTTCATCTGTATTCCTAAATAAAAACAACCTTCATTCAACTTAGTAATCATACACTTGTTTCAAAAGGTTGTGTGTGGTGAGTAAACCTGTATACACAGCATAGTAGAAGAAAGGAATAAGTTAAACAAATACAGAAATGTAGTTTCCCATTACCCTAATAAAAAAATCCTGATTGGATCCCAGCAATGTAAGGTAACAACTTCCAAATCCTTCATTATTGCCCTAATCATCAACAGAAGGAATTCCTAAAAACCTATTTTAATTCTAAATATGTCCCTGTGAAATGGTTTTCTCAACCGTTTCTCTTTACATTCTCATCCTTATGTATGGTTTCTGTCAGATGCGCTGTACGTGCATGTGTTACGGTTTGAATTGTGTTTATTGATTTATAGTAGTTTTGATGTTTGCAAGATGTGATGTTTCTTGCATAAATGACTCCTTCCATCAGCTACATTTAAAAAAAAATAACCCTTGTGTTGCCTCAGGGTCAAGGTGAACGAACTCCACCGCTACATATGTATTCTGGAAGAGAGGGAGGTCGTGTAAGGGTTAAACCCAAAATATTGTAACCATCATTTACTAGGTATTTTCTGATAAAACAGACCTCATTCTGTTCTTTCACATTTCAACTTGACAGAAAAAAACATTTGTCAGGACCCTTTAAGAGTCCACGATTAATATCTGATCTGTGTCACTATATTATGATGTTAGTGATGATTTGATGAGGATTCATGAAACACTGACATCATTTTAGGAGGTAATGAGGTTGCGTTCAGAAGTCATTTTATGTTTCATCAAATTAGATCACGTGGCCTTTAGAAGTGGAGACACCGTTTCATGAAGCCTCCTCATCTTGTCCCTATCAGACGCATGTTTTTAAACCAGTGGCATTCCAGAAACATCCCAGAAGTGGCCTGACACTTACCCTTCTTATTTTTGATGCTTTCGTCAAAGTGTAAAATAATAATGCAAAAGCAGATTGGTCAAGCGGAAGGTCAGTAAAATATTTTTTTTTTTTTTTTTTTAGGGGAAATGTTGCTTTTTCCCTTTAATTGCCCATAATGGAATTGGGGAATCAAACTTCAAGTTGAAGAGTTGGTTCACCCGGAAAGTTCAAGGCTTTCGCTCCACTAGTTTTATATGAATTCACATTTATGCTTTTTTTCCACAAGCCTCTATGCTTGGGATTAGTGAGATATATTTTACAAGGTTTTGAATACCCTGCGCGTCACATGTGCTTCCCACACTTCCCTAGATGAAGCTTGAGTATGCCCTGACTGTGAAGCTGTAACAAGTGCTCAAACTCCACAGGCATGGCGTGGAATCCTGGTTTGGGCCATTTGTCATCATAATAGTGATTGGGAAGAGGATACAGGTCGAAGGGGTGATTAGCAAAAGGCCAAAACCCATACACATGCACATTATTACAGACCTCCAATGCTAGGCTCACCATCATTAACCCGCTGGTTATTCTTTTTGCTTTCACACCTTTGGCCTTCCAGAATTCTCCCAGGCTGGCAAGATATTTTGGATTTAAAAAAACAGGGTTCGCTGAGCTCTTAAAGTCTTTCATTGTGTACACAGCCCTCAGCGAGAGGTCATAGTTTGTAGTGAAGGAAAAAGCAGGAAGTAGTATCATGGCACCTCCGTAGCTCTGCATTTTCTCAGCAAAAGGGAGACGTCTCTCCAAGAGTGATTGATGTCTGAAAAAAAAAACACTGTGTGAGTTAGGAATTGCTACAAAGACGCCGGTCAATATAGATACTTACAATTTTTGCATTATGGTTGGGTTTGCCGTGACAACATCGGTCTTTTTCCCAGCATGCTTCTCATAGTCACCTTTCAATGGAGGTAGGTTACACCTGGAGACAAAGACAATTGTAAAGCGAGGCCCCACTTTCATATTTCAGAAACTGCTTTATCATCAGAAACAGCTTTATTCACCAAGTATGACAATATACAGAGATTTTTTCTTTGGCTGTAAGTGACTTCTTGGGTAATTTGCATTGTGTGCATTTGCACACAAGGAATGGAAATAAAAACAAACAAATATAAATAAAATATAATAAAACAGAAAGCATCCTTAAAGCACATATTTATCAAAATCAATAACAGTTAAGAGGTCATCACTTCATTACCCATTATCTTCTTACCAACACATTTTTCCGTACATTTTTTAACGTCTTGTTTATGAACCAAATCCAATAAATTGCATTTTTCTGAATCTTACTCATAATGAGAAGCAAGTTCCAATTGTTTAGAGCTTGATTATTCAAATATAAACCTTTTTGCTGGGACACGTACACAGGCGGTCAGTCCTTGAAAATATCTGGTCTCAAATTTCACGATTGACCAAAATGATGAATATAGGTGAACAAGGTGATGAACAAGGTCTAACAACATAGTGGAGCTTATGGAGCCCTGACTGCAATTTCTCCTACTTCCTGAACGCAGCCAAACAATCCGTTACTAGGTTTAATGATTCAGACCCGAGGTTCACATTCACTGCACTTGAGGGACAATCCAAAAAATAAAGAAAAAAGGACGCCTGGTGCGTTCACCGACAAGGACCAGTTCTAGTGAGAAATTCAGCAAATAGAGAAGATCTTGAGGTGTGTTCAGAGCCGAACATGAATTGTGCCCCGGCCAATTGTGAATCCTCATTAGTTGAACGAATCTGTGTCTCGGGATATCGCATACTTCTAAGTAAGTAAGTAAGTAAGTAATATATATTTATATAGCGCTTTTCGAGACCAGGGTCACAAAGCGCTTTAACAATCAAAACAATACTCAAAACAGTACATACTTCAAAGATCAAGACAACACCGAGAACAACACAGGAGTTCGAGAAATTCAAGGAAAAGCCTGCACAAATAGAAACGTCTTAAGATGTTTCTTAAAGGAGTCAGTAGACTCCATCAAGCGCAAAGAGAGAGGAAGATTGTTCCAAAGCTTAGGAGCAACAGCCTGAAAAGATTTCTCTCCTCTGGTCCTGAGCCGTGTGCGTGGAACCATAAGTAGATTCTGATCCACAGACCTCAGAGCCCGAGCTGGGGTGTAAGGCTGGATCAGATCAGTGATGTAAGGAGGAGCCTGACCATGAATAGCTCTGAAAGTAAGAACCAGAATTTTAAAGTTGATCCTGAAAGAAACTGGAAGCCAGTGAAGAGTTTTAAGGACCGGAGAAATGTGAGTTCTTCTACTAGAGCGGGTCAGAATTCTCGCTGCAGAGTTCTGAATCAACTGCAGACGAGACAGATCCTTCTTGTTAAGACATGAAAACAAACTGTTACAATAGTCCAGACGAGAAGAAACAAACGCATGGATTACAAGCTCCAGATCATGTTGTGACAGCATTTTCCTAAGTTTAGAGATTTTTCTCAGTTGAAGGAAACAGTTTCTGGTCAGTTTTCTACAGTGTTGAACAAGAGACATGTCTTTATCAAATACAACACCCAGGTTTCTCAGGCTCAGTTTGACAGACTGACCTAAGTCACCCAAGTACTGACTCAACCCTGGAATCGTATCATCAGGAGCAATCACCAGAGTTTCAGTTTTGTCCACAACTTCTCTTAGTATACTAGAAGTTAGTATGCATCAGGATAGTGTACGTACTAACTAGTACGCAAATTCTCAACAGATAGTATGTCTCAAATCAAACACTGCCCCTACACACTAACCGAAAATGACGCGACAGCTTCTTCTTCTATTTAACAATGGTTGCAACCAGCTGTTTGAACGCTATCGCCGACACCAGCTGGCAGCACGTTTTGCAAGTTTGAAAAAAGAAATAAAGAAAAAATATGAGAATCTAAATATTCGCAAGATATTTAAGCTGGTATCAGCACCGAAGACGTTTCATCCTTCTACTGCTGATGAAAATGCACCTGTAAGTATATTTATATATATGCATATATATATATGACGTAACTTCCGTGTACAACGTTACTAAGATGGCAGCTGTTTAGGGTGGATAGTGTCCATCGAACCATACTCAGTTTTGTGGGCGTTTTAGTACGCCAATTTAGTGTGCATGGCGCACTAAATTTCGCATACTAAGAATTTAGACGCACTTACGCACTAAAAATACTAACTTTGAGTACTCAACTATGCGATTTGAAACACAGCAAGAGTCTCGCGAATCCCCGGATGTGAATCCTCGTTCACTGAACGAATCCGTGTCTCGCGAATCAGTAGCAGCCTAACTTGACAGACTCTTGTGTGTAGAAGTTCACAAACATTGCAGCTGTAGTACAGATTATGTTACTTAAAAACCTTGTGTGTGCGTTTCCAGCCTGTCTGGACTAAATTTCTGGTTGTTAAATGTTTTATTGCACTAAAATAAAAATAAAATAAAACAAAAATAATAATAATACTAATACTATGTAATATAAACTTAAATGCAATCAAAAATAAAATAAAAAGGCCTTGTTTAAGTTTAGAGCAAAAACAAATATTAAATTAAGATCAACCGAATCACGGTTCAGTACGTTCACTCAAAAGATTCGTTCGTTCGAATGAATCGTTCGCGAACGACACAACCGTACTACAAAATACTTCTACGTTCTGCTGGTTGAACACGTATTTTCTTAGGCCAACAAAACTTTTTGTTACGTAACAAAAATCTTTTTTGGGATGACAGTGACTGCTACGACAATGGTTGTCATGGGAGCCACTGGTGTGCACCCAGGTGCATTTTCCTTTGAAGAGAAAATACAAGTTAGACAAGACTTGACTCAAATTCCTACCTAATGACGAACTCGGCTGAGTCGATACTCTTTCCACAGTTGCCGTCATAGAGGATCCCTCCATTTCCAACGACAGCACATGTGTCAAGGGTTTTATTTAAGAATGGATGTATCTTGAAATGAACAGAAATATAACAAAATAAATTTAATTGAATTCAATTCACAAAGTTAATAGTTTCATCATAGTGCTAGCCCATGATGACCCATACTTAAACAAAATACTTTGTACTTAAAAAAGTATGTTACAGAAGTTCACATTTGTAATATCTATAATATAAAACAGTAGATATGTCTGTCTGCCTAGTAGACTGCCTACTTTCTAAAGCCACCTGATTTTAAGACTGTACATTATCAATACAACTTCATCTCATTGACTATTCAAAACCAAATGGAAGTTGTTGAATTATAAAAACATTCTGTTCTGTGTCCAAATAAGGGTAATTGTAGTAAAGGTAGTAAAAATGGTATCTTTGTGATATTTAGAAAACAATGACCAGGAATCACTAAAAAGGGTCCGTTAGCGGTCCAGGTTGTATTGTTTGCTTTAATAAAAATCAGTTGATAGCAGACAATAAATGATAACATAGACTTTCTACTTAATGATAAAATATAGTCTTATCAGCTGTATAATGAAAATACAGTAGCTGAAACGGAAGTCAAGTAAGAGAAAAATGAATCAAATGTTAATACACTCGACATCTTTGGACAATGGTTTTAATCCATTAAGCACATATACAAACATTGAGGTCAGTATATTTAACAGTGATATACTTACTTTTGGAAAAAGGTTGAAAAGCTCTGGAGACACCGACAACCTCTTTGGAATGGTCTCAAACACAATTGTTGTTCCTAGTGGAGTGTTGTCTTGTGTCACGATAGCGCTATCAAAACCATTGCATTTGGTTCGAAGGCTAACTCTTGACAGAGAGAGACATCAATTAGTCACATGTATCAAATGTGTTTCATATCTTCTTGGTCATCTTGATTATGCAAACGCCTGCAGAGAGTGGTGAAGACAGCTGAGAGGATCACCAGAACTTCTCTGCCCTCCCTGCAGAGTACAGTGGCTCGCAAAATTATTCATACCCCTTGAACTTACCACATTTTGTGACATTACACGCCACAAACATAAATATATCTTATTTGAATTGAATGTGAAAGTCCAACACAAAGTGTTACACAATTTTGAAGTACAAAGAAAATTGTACATGATTTTATTTTTTTTTCACAAATAAAAAACTGAAAAGTGCAGTGTGCAAAAGTATTCAGCCCCCTTGAGTTGTGGTTGAGTTCAGTTGTGGAACCTGCCAAATACAGCTGCAAGTCTTTTGGGGAATCTGTCCACAGGACAACTCTTCTTCCACGTTTGCTGTGTGCCTCACATGGTTTCTGGCAAACTGCAAAACGGGACCTTTTTGGGTATTTTTTAACAATGGTTTTCTTCTTGCCACTCTTCCATAAAGGCCAGATTTGTGGAGTGCACGCCCAATAGTTGTCTTGTGGACAGATTCCCCCACTTGAGCTGTGGATCTCTGCAGTTGGTCCAGAGTCACCATGGGCCTCTTGGCTGCATATCGTGTCAGTGCTCTCCTTGTTCGGCCTCTATGTTCAGGTGGACGGCCGTGTCTTGGTAGGTTTGCAGTCGTGCCATACTCTTTTCATTTCCGGATAATGGATTGAACAGTGCTCCGTGAGATATTCAAAGCTTTGGAAATCTTTTTATAGCTTAACCCTGCTTTGAACTTTCCACAACTTTTTCTCTCACCTTTCTGGTGTGTTCCTTGGACATGGTCCTGTATGCTCCCCAATATTATCTTGACAAACCTCTGAGGCTGTCCCAGAACAGCTGTATTTGTACTGATTAGAGAGCTGTATATTTTCTCTTAGTTGCACTCAGAGAAAAGGCGGCTGAATAGTTTTGCACACCGCACTTTTCAGTTTTTTATTTGTGAAAAAAATCATGTGTAATTTTCCATCCTCAAGGATCCCACCCACCCCCAGCACGGACCTCAGGCCGCAGGTACATCAGTGTGAAGTGCAGAACAACAAGACGGAAAAACTCTTTTTTCCCAACCGCCATCAGACTTCTGAACAGTTAATCCACCATCTACCTCATGCCAACAACAGTGAACTTTTGCACTAATTACATATATACTTATATGTTGTGCATTCTATTTGGGCAACAAAGTAAAAATTTAATGTTACGGAGAACTTGTTCTATGTTTCTATGCTTGTCTACTTCTCATCTTTTGAACTTAAGTTCAAATGACTAACACATAAAAAAAATGTTATTAGATTACTCATTAATAATATTAACAATATTAACAATTTAAACCGGACAACAAAGGATCTATTTCATCACTTTATTGTCTATACCGCTAAATAAAGATTATTGATTCTGGTCCATGTTATTATCTATGAATTTTCATTACCCAAAAACATCAATTTCTTTCTGACAATTCTGAGAATAATTGACTCAGGTTTATGGTTCAAGTCCAATGACGCATGCATTTCAGGGATTGACACACACCAAGGTCAAAGTCAGGGGCAAGCCTGACTTTTCTTGGCTTGTCCCTCTTTACTGAGTCACATGGAAAGGACTATGATCCATATCCATCCAGTGTGTAGAAAGGAGTGGTATTTCTGTTGTTTGCCATGGAAATGCTGATGAGCCTTTATTGGTTTGAAATGATATAAAGGAGCTAGAAGCTATATAATTATAATGTAAATGTTCCTTAAAAAAAAGATTACTTACTTAAACTTGTTAAAGTTCGTCTCTTGCTTCCTCCAAGGTTTAGAGTAGCGTTGCACAACGCTGTCAATTATTTTTCTGTGACACAAAAAGGAGTGTCAGTTTTGTTAGTGTTTTTAACTGTAGCTCAGGATACTCACTTGCAGCCTTTACACAGTTGCGAGACTTTTGGACGTTGTCTTTTTATTTTCGGTGCACGGTAGACTTCTATAGTACTGTTGAGAGAATGCAAACGAAAATTAATTTAATTCAAATTTCTCTGAGGTACCATTAATCCTCCACTGACTGTATGAACGAACTCATGACTCCTTGTTATTATCTGAAGCACTGTCTCTGTCTTGGACAAAATACTATGGATTTACATTGCAAATACCAGGCTTGATTGGATTTGATTTAGATAAATCCAGAATATGAGTTTGAATTACTTGTTTAGAAAAAATACCTACATAAGGACATTTACTGTATATTTCAAATTATGCTACACTATAAAGACATATAAAAAAACAATATAAATAATAATAAATAAATACAATAGTGCACACTTCAACAGCAACTGCCTCACAAAGTCCTTAAGATGCCAAAAGGTTTTCAAAAAGGGTAAACTGATCTTTCACATTGTCTGGTTGCATAAGATACACATTATGGCTGCTGAAAATTGAAAACATGCAAAGAATGTTGTTTGTTAAACATTTTCTCCTATTACATTTTCTCCTAATTGTCTTACTATTTTCTTACTTTCAGAGCTATTCATGGTCAGGCTCCTCCTTACATCACTGATCTGATCCAGCCTTACACCCCAGCTCGGGCTCTGAGGTCTGTGGATCAGAATCTACTTATGGTTCCACGCACACGGCTCAGGACCAGAGGAGAGAAATCTTTTCAGGCTGTTGCTCCTAAGCTTTGGAACAATCTTCCTCTCTCTTTGCGCTTGATGGAGTCTACTGACTCCTTTAAGAAACATCTTAAGACGTTTCTATTTGTTCAGGCTTTTCCTTGAATTTCTCGAACTCCTGTGTTGTTCTCGGTGTTGTCTTGATCTTTGAAGTATGTACTGTTTTGAGTATTGTTTTGATTGTTAAAGCGCTTTGTGACCCTGGTCTCGAAAAGCGCTATATAAATAAATATTACTTACTTACTTACTATTACTCCCTCCAGCATTTTTTAGGATATTGGTATCAGAAATCTGGTCCTGTTTCCACACAGAAACTACAAATTTACCTGAACTTCCATAAATGCTTTAAAGGCAGAAACATGAACTCATAATGATGTCACTCTTGGACTATCACAACGGCTCTGGGGATTTTAGGAAACATTCTTTCTAAACATACTCCGATAATAATATAAATAATAGAAACTGTAATGTGTCTTCTAAGCACTAAAATAATTACACAGTTTTAGTGAATGTGAATCCTAGTTTAATGGTAATCGTTGACTAGTTGAATTCAAAAACCTATCTATATTATTATCTTCTAATTGCTGTCACAATTATTCTGTGATTTCTATTGTTTACACTTACACACCACACACAAAGAAAATATAATTGTGAAAGGGCTTCACTTCAACTTCACTATTCATTAAAAACATATATTAAGAGGCACAGAACTATAGATGTGTAGTTTTAGTAAGTCTTTTCTCATGAAAGAAAAAAATAATTTGACAACGGGGTACATGGCATGAATACTGAATCTGATAAAATGTAAAAAAAACAAAAACCAAAAAAAAACCCACAATCAATTAAATGTATAAACACTTGTTAGGTTCAGCTCAGCTAATGCTCTGCTTCCGACGCAGCTTTTGAAGGTCTTCTGATTTCTCCCGGAAATCTGACTTTAAACCATACATTTTGGGAACTTAATCTTACAGAACAACGGCATCAAGTGAACAATTAAGTTCATATTGTCTAAAGATGTTTGAACATTTGATAATCACAAAATCATATCTAAAACATATTATTTAATTAACATTTGTTTAACAACACTCACCTTTCATCCTGCATGTACCACATCATGGTTGTCGCCAGACTCCCCAAACAAAGAAAGGTGACTGTGACCTTGTAGCCCCACATTCCTCTTGTTCACTGCTCACCCCTCTGCACAAACCTCTTTTGTCACTCACTTTTTCTGTACATCCTCTTATTTAGACTGACAACATTTCCATTCCCAGTGAGTCAAATTGCTTCCTGTCGCTTGACATCAGCTGCAAAAAAAGCATGTGCAAACAAGTGTGGTCCAGTGGTTGATGGGGTCTAAAGGTCCATTTGAAGTTTTTTATTGTAGGACAATAAATACTCATATTCCATCACTACCGGTCAGCTAAAACCTTCCTTCCTCTTTACTGGATATAAGCCCTTCAAATAAAGAAGAGCTTATGAGCCCATTTTCTGCAGTCCTTGTTTACCCCTCCCACACTCCCTCCATCATTCTCCACCCACACCTGCAAAACCAGTTTCTGTGTCAGAAACATACGAAAAAATATTTTACATGGATTTATTCGATTAGATTGTTTACAGGAGTACTCAAACTTTAAACTTTAAACCTAAAGCATAGTAGGCAGAGTACAACTTAACAAGCGCACAAATTAAAACATACACACTGCGAATAAGCGTAAAATAAGATCAAATACGATTAACCTCCAGTGCTTGTTCTGGGAAAACTGGAAAACTAAATGGAACAGGCCACTTTGATCATTATTTATTTTGCCACAATTGATTTAATGGATCATGTTTAATGGTGCAATGGTTCAGACAGAAATACATTCAAGCAATTAGGTATGTTCCTGTCACCGCCACAGAGAAAACTATGTTCATGACATTCTTTCTAGATGTTTGCAACAGCATAACCATCACATTAGATGCCATAAGGTCTCTTTGACTTGTCTCTTGTATCCGCCTCCTTGTGTGGCACATGCTCCTTTCTAGGACTTGTGGCTGTGCCTCATTCTCAGCGACCACCAGCATTGCCCCTAAGAACAAGATAACATCCATTTAAAACAGTGTTATTAAGAAAGAAATTGATAATCCTGATACAGTATAGGGTGGAGCCGATCAAGGACAGAAAAACTGTCCGCAAACAGAGGTGACAATTTGAAGTCATCTGCGTCAGCCTTCCCTACTCGCCTGCGCCAAGTCACACGCAGGGCTGTAATCAAAACATGCAATATGAGAGTCAAATTAGGCCCCACTTCAACGGTGAGATGCAAGAATATATTTTGCCTGCTTATTTGACTCTTTGTTCAGATACACATTCAGAAGGAGGCTCTTAAAACTAGGCAACAGGACTGTATAAAGTTTGGGAAAACGTTCCACCTCTCATCCCAGAGAGAGTAGCGGGTATACACTGTATATCATACCAGGGAAACAGGAGAGAACAACTGCGAGGGGTTGGGATAAAGTTGTGGGTCGTAGAAACCCATTAGGGTGATACCCCTCCTCAGGGTCCTTAGCTTCCACTGTCATTTGAGATGTCATATGATCGCAGGTGTGGATGTTTGGGGAATTCCTATGTAGAGAGCTCAGCACTGCATTGTAAGCGACTGAGGGGTTGTGGCTGCAACTCATATCACCAGTAGCCTAATGAAGAAGAGGGTTTACTTAACTTTCAAACCATACTTCGTCTCTAGCCAGCACCTTTACAATGTTGTCCTCAAATGAGTAAGCTGTGTCCTGACACCAATGATGCGGCTCTCGTGTGTAGAGCCATACACTTGTTAAGCGGTTGTTTAGTTTCCTCGATGTTTCAGATTCCAGCCTTTGTCATGAAGTCACATAATTGATAGATATTTGTGTCCATATGCTCATGTGACAATGACAAACGTTTTATTGAGGACCGAACAACATTAAAGGGTGAACTACAACCCCCAAATCATTTTTTCTGATTGTTCGTATAAAAGGCCGGATCAGGAAGATCCTCCACGAGGCATGGATGCTGTTTTGAAATCCCTTCTCAATCACCCCTTGACTGCCCTTGTCAACCTTGTGGTCATCTACTTGTCTGTCAGTACTTGCTAAATATGACATTTGTATCTCTGGAATATGCAAAGTTAAGACCTGACTTTCCAGACCCTTATTTTTAGTCTTACACAATGTCTGGCTGTAGTATTCTGCTCTTTGTTCAGCAGGGAGTACTTCTAGGAATGTGGGCACAGCTGCCAAGTAGTTCACTTGTACATGAGTCTAATGTTAAGAATATGCAAGATAGCATGTATGTGCATTTTTAAACAATTGGGTTTTGAGAAGTGATTCAAAAGTTTGGAGTGAGTCCGAGAAGTGAGTTCCAGAGATTAGGGCCGGCTGCAGAGAAGGCTCAGTCCCCTAGGGTTCGGTGCTTTCTCCTGAGGGGAGTGAGGAGGTTGGAGTTGGCGGATCTGAGTTGGCAGCTGGTACAGAGTAGGTGGAGTAGGTCGATAAAGAATTGGCTTACAAGCTGGACTGGGATCCGGACTAGTCATAGTTTGGGGTGTAAATCCTGCTGCGCGACGCTCATCAAAATGAACTTGTGCAACTCTGAGACAGTTGTTCAGCTGAACGACTCAATTTTAGAGCTTCAAAATAAAAGTAACTAAACTAACTTAACTAACATCAACAGAGTTTTTTGTGGCTTTTTCTTTTGCTAAAAAGATTTTCTGGAAGCATAAATAGGATGGATCACTAAGGCAGTGATGACGAGGGTTCAAAGTGGGTTAAATAGAGGTTAAACTGACCTAGTGTAAAAGCAGCCTAAATCTGTCTCAGCAGCAAGACAGCCTGGGAGATGTTACAGAATACAAACTTAAAAAATCAAAATGCCTCAATATTGTTTGTCTGTACTTTCCCTCTAGTAATGAAGTCCTGGCAAGATAAATATTCAGAAAAAAATTAAACAAGTCTATATTTTATCTACTGGTGTCGACAGTAGACACTGGGAGCTTGTGCGATATTTAGCCGGTGTGTTTTCTGTCTGTGTAGCATGTTAGCCATTTAGCTTCTATAAAAAACCCCAACCTAACCTTGGTTCAAATCATTGGACAAAGAAAAGTGAGCAAGAATCGTGACAGTCATATGGACAAACATTTTTAACTTTAACTCAAAAAAGACTGATTACTCTTTATTTAACTTTCTATTTTCTGAAGTTAATTTTCCAACTGATTTAGTTTTTAAATTCTTGTACTGCAGAACTTGTCTCCAGATCGTTACTTCCAAGCCTTGGATTTACAATCACTCAAAAATTGCGACGAAAGTAAGGACTCAAAGTTTTTCGTCAACTGTATTTAAAATAGAAAGAAGCAAAAAGATTTGATTTCTATACTAACAGTTTACAACTGTACTTGTTCACCATTAACCCCAGTAAGGTATTAGATTATAACAGATAACACCAACAAAAGTCCTACCCTCCCATTAACAATGTACACAATCACCACCCACTTTATTACTTTGCAACCATTTTTATTGACTTATCTAACCTTGACCTCCCACATTCTTCATAAGAGATTTAAATAGTCGTCAGGTACAATATTGTGTCACTCATTAAGCTGTCGGTCTCTGAAGTGTCATTTGTTGAGATATTAGTAAAGTAAGTAAGTCATTTGTAAAGCTTATTTCTAGACCAGGGTCATAAAGCGAAAGGAAGATGTGATTTGTGTCCCTAACTGTAGCAAATGGCTATAAGAAATAGACATGTAGTGCTCAAATGCAGAAAATATGATGTCTATGTACGAAAATATAAATTCCCAAAGATATCAGTAATTGTTAGAATGGTTCGAGTTAGTAGAGAGACAAACATTGTTCGTATTGAATAAAGACTGAGAAGGCGTAGCATAACTTAATCTACTAGTTACCATAAAGCTCATGAAAAAGCACTTCAACCAGGTAAAATCCAATTCTATTCACTCCATGTGCATATAAATACCTTCACAAATGTATACACTTGTTAATGAATAGCATTTTGAAGGTTAATACATAAATAAAGTTACATTTCTAAATATAATAAATATTTTATTGCATTTTAGTATCAACATAACACATAATTCAAGCATTCCACAGGACAAGAAGTTTTTGTTTTGCTACATGGTAAAACGAGTTTGACTGGATTGCTTTGTAAATCAGATAAACGGTACTGGATGGGATTTTTGTCTTGAACTTGCTTTTAACATGAACTCAAAATACAATCCTTACCTGACTCAAGAGTACACATAACAAATCATATTTAAAAAATATTAAATGTATAAAATAATCAAATGGAATATTTCATTAAATTAAATTAAATAAGTATTATCGGTTCAAAACAGACAATATGAAAACCCAAAAAGCCTATTTATTTGGCTTATATCACAGGCTTAAAAGTATATATATAAAAATCAGTCTAATGAGGCTCAGTTTATAGAAAAAAACCCAAAAGAATTTAATGTAAATAGTAGAGAAACAATGCATTTGCAGTTACACACAAATGAAAAAGTCTACCCTGTGACCTCATTTGGGGGGAAATTAACTAATGGATGCTTTATTTCATATATAGCTTTTAAAATGTTAAGCATTTAGTTTGAAAATGATACATTAATGCCCATATCCAACCATAGGGGATGTTTTAGCGCTTTGCATATAAAAGAGCACATGTTTAGTTCTTAACCCACTGTTCATCCATTTGGAATTACATTATGTATATATTTTAGGCAACTATTTCGTAATGAAACAGTTAATAAAATGCTGTTTCCGTCACAAGTAGATATCAATTAAGAGAAAGCTTCTATCTATGGAGTATAGAACTCTCTTAGTAAATCTTCCAGGATCTTGCATTTTCGTTTGGAATAGATGCAACAAAATAAATGAGTCCTTTCGAAGTAGGTAGATAGCTTAAATATGTGTGTACATGAATGCAATTTATAAACTTGTTTAGTAATTCCTGAAGGTTTATGGGCAACTTCCAATAAAAGATATTCTATCCTGTTATTCCTTACCAATGTTTCTGCCCATTGACCTGTGGTGTGTATCTTAAAGGATCATCCCAAGGTCAGGTTATTAATACATTCAGTTCATCTGAAGATTATCATTTCCCGATATACTTCCTGCACTTTCTACGATGGCGGTATGCTCCCCAAGTGTAGGACCAATAGACTGAGAAACTCCTTTGTCTTTCACGCCATCAGGCTGTACAACTCCTCACTTGGGGGGAGGAGGTTGCTTGGGGCTGGAGTCAGAGGGGAAGGAGTCTGACACTTCCACCTCTACAGTGGATTAACAACACTTTGACACTTTCATTTGCAATAACGTAAAGTCACTTTGTTTATTTTATTTTATTTATACTATCGGTATATTCAGTTACTGTTGCTGTTATTTAATACTATCGTCCTCTTCTGTGTGCTGTTTTGGGTTTTCTCTATTCCTTCTATACTACTGGAAAACAGAAATTTCCCTGAGAGTGTCAAAAGGATCAATAAAGTGCAGTCTAAGTCTAAGTCTAAGTCTAAGTCTAAGTCTAAGTCTAAGTCTAAGTCCAAGTCTATTCATCGTCATCCAAAATGACGCTCTTAAAAACATCCAAATACCTCCGTGGTGTTCAAGTCCATCTTGTAATGAAGCCTCCTCGACAAGAGGACATTTTTCCGGAAAAATTTAAACAAGTTTAATATATTTTCAGCCTAAATCTTGACACTCTCAATGTTTTTCAATGAGGAAAGACGTCAGGCAGCAGCTGAGAGACTGATAACTTCCGCTACAAACAACTATGAGACATGAGGGTGAGTAGACAATGAGTGGAGTTTTAAATTTTGGGCAAACTATCACTTTAACTTTTAAAGGAAGTCTGTATTATTGTTTGCATCGATAAGCTACTGTGATCTAACAAACCATACTACGGGGCCCACTAAAATGGCTTTCACAAAACTGCTATGAAGGAAGGATCTACACCAAAACTGAATCTTGCTTGTCGTGTCATTTCAAACATGATGATCTGATCTGTAATTCGTCCAATTTCCCCAGTTAGTCATCACAAATCCCGAGGTTTAGTTTAAGAATACCATCAGCGTGAAGCCGCGACAACTGCTCAAACTCATCCGGCATTTCATGAAATCCTGCCCGGGGCCAATTGTCATCGTAATAGTGATTAGTCACTTTATATAATTTAAAAGGGTGACTGTTGAAAGGACAGAATCCATATACATCCACATTCTGACATAGCTCCAATGCCAAACTAACCATCATTAAAACAGTGCGGAGCCGCTAAGCTTTTATTCCTTTAGAGGTCCAGAACTCGCTCAGCTTTTTAAGGTAGAGAGGATTGAAGAACACAAGTTGTGCTTTGCTGTTGAAGTCTTTAAATGTGTGCACTGCCCTTAAGGACAAGTCAGTGTTTGCACTGTAAATGCTGCTTATGTTAAGTAAAAATACAAGATAAATATACTCAAAGTAAATATTGAAACACAGTTGTTAAGGTAAGGTAAGGACAAACTTTTGGAAAAATTGTTTTTTTTCCAATAGCCAATACATTTTATAAAAAAATAAAAAATAAATCAAAATAAAATGTTATTTATTTTGTTTAGTTATTTTGGCTTCTCAACAAATGCAACATTGGGTGAGTTGTGATCTTTGTCTATTTATTTGTGTTGTCATGTTATGTTGTGTCAGTTTTTAGATTTGTTTGTTGTGTTTGAGTAGATATCAGGTTTATTATTTATGACAAAATTTTCTCACATGTTTCAAATGTTGCAGTTTTACTCTCTGAGATGCGATAAGTGTCTCGTTATGACAATGTATTAAGTTATTAGATTCATAAAGTTCTCCTCCGTCTGAAATATCGGTGAACGAGAAGTTACAAGAGCATTAAGACGTAATAATGGACTTCACTCCTCCTCCGGCCAGATGTAATCATACCCGCTTTGTTTATACAACGAGTCCCGTTGAGGTTGAGACTTCTGGGATTGACGATGTGCGGTGACAAACCTTGATGTTTGACCAATCACAGGAGAGTGGGTGTGGTTATTGTATAACATAGTGTTTTCAGTGGGCGGGGCTTGAGGAAATAATGTAAATATTTCAATGAAAAGAGAGTTTTGTACAAACGGACACATACTGATGAGTACAAAAGAGGTCCAAGATCTATTTAAGAGACACTTCAGAGTGTTGATTTAACACTTTAGTTGCCTTTTAGGAAGGTTGTGAGACGTAATTCTGGTTAAACTAACATATAAAGCTTGGACCAAATATATATGTTTCAAAAGGAGTTTAATGTCTCAATAGCCAAAACATTCAATTGCATACTCATGTCCTCAGAATGATGCTTGGATTGGCTTTTACAATGTTAGTCTTTGTACCCACATATTTTTTTTGTTTTGTATTCATCAATTAACGGAGGTAAATTACACCTAAAGATAAACATCAAACGATATAAAAGACTTCTGTTCATGGCAAAACTTGATATCTAACAAATAGGGATTTCCTTTTTTTTCTTACCTGATTATAAAATATGCTGAGTCAATTTTCTTTCCACAATTATTTTCTGCTAGAATCCCTCCATTTCTTACTAAAAAACATGTTTCCAATGTTTTATTTCAAAAAGGATGACCCTTGGTATTAGTCGTTTATTAACAGTAGAAAATGTTAACAACAAAAAACCTTAAAAGACATTTCTTCTTTTGTTCCTGGTATATTTCCTCTGTCACTACCACCATGTAGAATTATTTATGTCTAAGACAATGTTGTAGGCAGAACAGTATTGCAGGGTGACGCTCCTTGACTGAATCAAGAGAATGATCCTGACAAATGTATAGGATTATGAGATTGTTTTACCGGCTAAAAAACAATCCCACTGTACCTAAAACTATTCTCAAAAATAAAGACAGACCCTATATTGTTTTGTATATCTTTCTTACAATTTTCCTGGATTGAAATACATGAAAAGCTCAGACCTCTGGAAAAAGCTGAAGAGGGTTGGCAACACCAACAAGGTTTTTTTTAAGGATCCGTCAAACTTGATCCATTTTCCTAGTGGAGTGTTTGTCTGGGTGATGATGGTGGTATCAAAGCCATTGAACTTGGCATGCAGCTCATCCCTGTTAAGTAAAGGACATTTATTAAAAGACACACACCCAACAACTAAATACATAATTTCTTTGAAAATAAACCAAATATAGCAACTAATTGTCAAAAACTTAGGGAAATCAAGGACTCCGATTTGAGTAATATAACTATTATACTCTTGATAAAAATAGTTTTGAAAGACGCACTAAAAAAGGCTGTAATGCATTATTTATTCTCAGAAATGTTTAAGCGCTTTTGACCCTGGTCTAGAAAGCGCTCTACAAATATTACTTACTTACTTAGATTAGTGGGTATTATTGTGCTCAGAGTTTTAAACTCTCCACAGTAGCACTTTCATTGTCTCATGTATAATACAGCTCTGGAAAAAATTAAGGACCGCAAAATTATCAGTTTCTCTGATTTTACTACTTATAGGTATGTGTTTGAGTAAAATGAACATTTTTTGTTTCATTCTATAAACTACTGACAACATTTCTGCCAAATTCCAAATAAAAATATTGTCATTTAGGGCATTTATTTGCAGAAAATGACAAATGGTCAACAAATAAGATGCAATGTTTTCAGACCTCAAATAATGCAAAGAAAACAAGATCATTTTCATTTTAAAACAACCCAATACTAATGTTTTAAATTAGGAAGAGTTCAAAAATCACTCTTCTCAGCAGACATTGGGGACAACAAAGCTACAGACCGGCAGGGGGCTGAACATCTCTCCACTGACCTGGATGACCGTCAACTTATTCAAATGTCACTCAGGAACCGTAGGATGACATCAAGTGACCTACAAAAAGAATGGCAAATGGCAGCGGGGGAGAAGTGCAATGCAAGAACGGTTCTAAAACTGGCTCCTAGGGTCTCAAGCTTAAGTTTGCAAAAGACCATTGGACCGTCGAGGACTGGAGTAATGTCATCTTCTCTGATGAGTCCAATTTTCAGCTTTGCCCAACACCTGGTCATCTGATGGTTAGACAGAGACCTGGAGAGGCCTACAAGCCACAGTGTCTTGCACCTAGTGGGAAATTTGGCGGAGGATCGGTGATGATCTGGGGGTGCTTCAGAAAGGCTGGAATTGGGCAGATTCGTCTTTGCGAAGCACATACAAAGTTGTGTTGGAAAAAAACTTGCTTCCTTCTGCTCTGACAATGTTCCCCAAATCTGAAGATTGTTTTTTCCAGCAGGACAATGCTCCATGCCACATAGCTAAGTCAATCAAGCTGTGGATGAAGGACCAGATCAGAACCCTGTCATGGTTGGCCCAATCTCCAGACCTGAACTCCATTGAAAACCTCTGAAATGTGATCAAGAGGAAGATGGATGTTATTTTGACCATTTGTCATTTTCTGCAAATAAATGACCTAAATTAATATTTGTCAGTAGTTTGTATAATGAAACAAAAATGTTCAGTTTACTATATACCATAACATATACCTATAAGTAGTAAAATCAGAGAAACTGATCATTTTGCAGCGGTCTCTTAATTTCTTCCAGAGCTGTATATTATAAGCAAATTAACACATGCATAACCCTTACAATTAACAAATTATGAATGTGCCACATCCTTTATGACAATTTATAACATAATGTATAAAGTATTACAAGAGGTGGGTGTTAGAGCATCAAGTTAGGTCTTATAATAACAATGTAATCAAAAACAACTCAACATAACCTTCCAAAAACATTTTTTTAATCAGCCAATGACAGTGTTTCTGTAATTACATTTTAATTGCAAGACAGTGTTCTCACTTAATGTCTACCACCTATAATGCTTTATAAATCTTGTAATTAGTTTAAACACATGATTATAAAACATCATATGGTCTTCTTAAATGATTTAGAAATGCTTTATTATGTCAGAGACATTGATTAACGAGATGAAAAATGACCACTTTTTACTTGAACCACTGTAAATGGAGGGAAACACATTAAGTTGGATTGGAACCAACACAAACAACATTTACTATCACCTGAACTCCTTATAAAACTTTGGCTCCTTCCTCCATGTCTGATTATAACGCCTCACTACATCCTCTATTATTGTTCTGTTGAAAGTAGAATGCCAGGTAAAAACACACACACACACACACTCTCTCGACACACACTCACACAAAACATTATAACGGCATATAATAGGAGTCACTGGCAGCCTTCACATATCTGTGATGATTTCAGAGGTTGTTTTTTAATTTGTGGCGTTCTATTTAATCCCAATTGACATTCATCATAATATATAAATTGGTACAATAATTGAAAGAAATTTGAAACAATTTTTTTATCAGAAGAAAGTTCCCTGGGTAAAAAACATTATTCATCATTGTAAATGTATCCTTCACACAAACACACACATATAAACATGTAGTTGAGCGGGTGATTCAAAATGTCTTGCTTGACAGGCTTTACTTCAGAGCAAAAGGATGAAACCTCCCTGAATAGTAAAACTAGACCAACTTGAATTACCACAGTTTCGGTCATGTGGCCACAGTCAGTTTGAAACATGTTCCTTTTATTTTAGTGTAACATGTTGTGATTCATTTTACAGTTATTTGACTTGTAAGCAATGGGTATAAAGGGTATTTTAAATACTCTATGTCCATTATATAGCTGTATAATTTGCATAAAGCACCATCATAGCAGAAATGTCATGCAGTTAATGTTGAATAAAACCACAAAAACTGATATAAAACATTGACTAGATACAGTGACCCATACCTATCATCTCGCAGGTCCCAGACAAAAAAGGAAACCAAGCTTCCCCTCATGCTTCCTCTTAGTTACAGTATTGTCTCTAAATGCTTCTGAAAATGTACCGTTTATGAAACCTGACTTTGTTGCCAATAGTCCTCTCAAGAATGTGACGGCTTCAGATGTTGGGGGTTTACATAACAATAAAGTAGCTTTATTTTAGGGACAAGAAAAACCTGCTTGACTAGACTTTACTTGAGAAAGAAGTCAGAACAGTTGTATGCATTCTTGTGAGCAGATTGTGTACATGTAAAAAGCTTAATCATCTTTAAGAGGGCTGCCAAGTTTTTTTCATGTCACATTTTATGATTTAAATGACTGATTTGAATGAATGTCCTCCCATCCAGGCCATCTATAGCTTTACTCTGTCTTTACATCAGCGTCACCTGGTGCCACAACATTGCCATGGTCTACAAACACTGCTCATCTCTGATGGAGTTTATGATTATTAAATGCCGGCCTTTCTGCCTGCCAAAGGAATTTAGTGCCAGATTAATGGTGGCAATATACATCCCCCTGGCTCCAATAACAACAGGAGCGAGGCACTACAAGAACTCCACCAGCACATCAGTGACCAGCAGTAAGCCCACCCAGATGCCTTCCTCATCCTAGCTGGGGATTTCAACCACGCCCACCCAAAGAAGGTGTTTCCACAACTCCACAAACACATCAACTTCCCAACACGAGGAAACAATACCCTGGACAATGTTTACACCACACACAAAGGTGCCTACAAAGCTCGTCCCCCCCACCTTGGAGCCTCAGACAACACCACTGTTATGTTAATACCAGCATACTGGTATTACTGATTAAAGTCAACAAACCAGCGAAAAGGCAAATTCGCATGTGGCCTGAGGGTTCTACAGAAGCACTCCAGGACTGCTTCTCCACCACAGACTGGAGCATGTTCAGAGAAGCAGCCACCTACAACGGCACGACAGACCTCCAAGAGTACACAGAGTCTGTTACTTCATACATGTGGAAGTGAATGGACAATGTCACGGTCACCAGAACCATCTCCATTTGGGCTAACCAGAAGCCATGGCTGACAAGTGAAGTCTACAGGTCTTTAGAGCTCAGAACGCAGCCTTCAAAGCTTTGAGGCAAACAACAGCACCCAGGCACAGAAGACCACGTGCTCACGCTATCACGCTCATTGCCTCAAACTCTCTGGAGACTGTGCAGAGGAGCTCACAGATGTTGTCACAGACAACTTCAATCCTCACTGAGACAAGCTGTTGTCCCCACAAGCCACCAACATCATCCCAGTCCCGAAGAAGTCGTCCCCCTTCAGCTACAACAGCTACCGTATGATCCCACTCACTACCATCCTCATGAAGTACTTCGAGCGGTTAGTCCTGCAATACATCAAGTATGAGCTACCCCCGCCCTGGTCCCCTTCTAGTTTGCATATTGGTCTAACCGCTCAACTGATGATGCCATCTCCGCTTCCCTCCACCCATAACTCAACCACCTAGAGACTAAAGACTCAGCATTCAACACGATCATCCCCCAGCAGTTCAACTAGAAACTGGACCAGTTAGGACTCAACATCTCCCTGTGCAACTGGCTGTTGGACAGGGGGGCCACAGATAGTGTATCAGAAAATCAGAATCAGAAAACCTTTATTAGTCCCGCGAGGGGAAATTCGGTTTAACAGCAGCAAGAGAAATAAAAACACCCAGAAGTAAAAACGAGAAATAAAATCTAAATGGAATAAAAGATAAATCTGCGCTATATAATATTTACACAATCATATTTACATAAATAACAAGAGGTGCAGTTAAATAGTTATCTTGGTGTGTTTTTGTTGTGGAGTCTGATGGCAGCAGGGAGGAAAGACCTGCGGTACCTCTCCCTCACACACCTGGGATGGAGCATCCTATCACTGATGGAGCTCCTCAATGCCCTCAGTGTGTGCTGGAGAGGGTGAGACAAGTTCCTCCTCATGGAGCCCAGCTTGCTCCGCATCCTCCCTCCAGTCACTTCCTCCACAGGATCCAGGGGGCGCCCTAGGACGTAACTGGCCTTCTTAATAAGGCTGTCCAGTTTAGCCCTATCCTTTGCTGTCATGCTGCTCCCCCAGCAGACCACACCGTTGAAGATGGCAGAGGCCACTACTGAGTCATAGAATGACTTCAGGAGCGGCCCCCGGACACCAAACGACCTCAACCTCCGGAGCAGGTAGATTCTACTCCGCCCTTTTTTATAAAGAGCAGCAGTGTTATCCACCCAGTCCAAGCGGTTGTTGAGGTGAACACCCAGGAACTTGTAAGTCGTGACAATCTCAATGTCCTGTCCCTGGATGTTCAGTGGTGAGGGGGAGATGGAGGGACACCACCGGAAATCCACGATCAACTCCTTAGTTTTGCTGGAGTTGATCTGAAGGTGGTTTTCCAGGCACCAGTCAACAAAGTCCTGGACAAGTCACCGGTACGGCCCGTCATCCCCGTCCCTAATGAGGCCGACGATGGCGGAGTCGTCCGAGAACTTCTGCAGGTGACTGGTGGGAGACAGGTGTTGGAAGTCTGCAGTGTACAGTGAAAAAAGGAACGGTGCTAACACTGTTCCCTGGGGGACCCCTACACTGCACAGTACAGTCCTCGAAACACCATCCCGGGTCCTCACGAACTGTGGACGGTTGGTGAGGTAGTCCACAATCCAGTCCGTGAGGTGAGTGTCCGCTCCAGACAGCTCCAGCTTGTCCCTCAGGATGTTTGACCTGATGGTATTGAAAGCACTGCTTAGATCCAGGAAAAGGATCCTCACAGTGCTTCCAGGCAACTCCAGGTGAGAAAGTGCTCGGTGGAGAAGGAAGATGCGTCCTCCACGCCGATGTCAGGTTGGTAGGCAAACTGCAACGGATCCATGGAGGAGTATGTCGGCAATAACACCTCAAGTATGTCGGCAATAACACCTCAAGCACCATTACAGTGACCCTTTGGCTTATGCACAGTCTGAAAACATGTGCAAAATTTAAAATTTCTGTTTAGGGTTGTTCAGTTTTGGAATCATTGTATTTTTTAATTTAATGGTGACAAAAACTGTTCATCTGTGTTAATTCACAGGTTACACCTCATCTAGGGTGCACTCAACATGCATCCCAGATGCAACAAAAGAGTGGCAGGATAAGTTAAAAATATACAAGGCATCTCTTCGGAAAGCCAGAGCTAGCTATTACTCATCACTTATAGAAGCAAATAAGAATAACCCCAAGTTCTTATTCAGCAATGTTGCCAGGCTGACACAGAGCCATCAGTCCATTGAGCAGTCCATCCCTTCTCATCTCAGTAGCAGTGATTTCATGAACTTTTTTAATGAAAAAATTGTAACTATCAGAGGAAAGATTCAAGACCTCCTAGATTCTTCTAATACTACCGGTGCAGCCTCACCGGACACAGACACTATGACTGATACATATTTTGACTCCTTCTTACCAGTGAGTCCTCGACAGCTGTCCCAGGTTGTTTCCTCCTCAAAGTCCACAACATGTCTTCTCGATCCTATTCCCACATGGCTACTTAAAGAACTGTTTCCCTTACTTAGCACTTTCATACTTGACATTATTAACTTGTCAATAACATCAGGCTATGTGCCTCAGATTTTTAAAGTTGCAGTAATTAAACCTCTGCTTAAAAAACCCACTCTTGATCCAGAGGTTCTCACTAACTATTGGCCTATCTCTAATCTTGTCTTCATTTCAAAACTTCTGGAGAAAGTGGTAACAAGTCAATTCTGTGATTATCTCCAGGACAATGATCAATTTGAGGTGTTTCAGTCTGGTTTTAGGGAACACCACAGCACAGAGACCGCTCTGGTAAAAGTTAGTAACAACCTACTGATGGCCTCTGATCAGGGCCATGTTTCAGTTCTTGTTCTTCTAGATCTCAGTGCTGCATTTGACACTGTCGACCACCAAATCCTTCTACAGAGGCTAGAAAACCATATAGGCATACGTGGAACCGCTCTTAACTGGTTTAAATCTTACCTGTCGGATAGAACGCACTATGTACATGTCAACCACCTCTCATCTACACACACTAAGGTCAGCTATGGTGTCCCACAAGGTTCTGTTCTTGGTCCAATACTATTCACAATCTATATGCTCCCACTAGGGGACTTGATCAGAAGACACTCTATAAACTTTCACTGTTATGCTGATGACACTCACCTCTACTTATCCATGAAGCCAGATGAAAGAAATCAGCTAACACAACTACTGTCCTGTATTACAGATATCAAGTCCTGGATGACCAAAAACTTCCTCCTACTGAACTCGGAAGGACCGAGGTTTTACTAGTTGGTCCGCAAAACCTCAGACAATCATTAACTAATGATCTAGCTTTACATAATGGACTTGCTCCTACTACTAGCACCAATGTAAAGAATCTGGGTGTATGCTTTGACGAGGACTTGTCATTTAACTCACACTTAAAACAAATCTCACGGACTGCTTACTTCCACCTTCGTTACATTTCAAAAATCAGGCACGTACTGTTTTGAGTATCGTTTTGTTTGTTAAAGCGCTTTGTGACCCTGGTCTCGAAAAGCGCTATATAAATAAATATTACTTACTTACTTACTTACTTACCTCCTTCCTTTAGATGCTGCTGAGAAGCTCATCCATGCTTTTGTAACCTCCAGGCTGGACTATTGTAACTCTCTTCTGTCAGGATGTTCTAAAAAGTCTCTCAGAACTCTTCAGCTCATTCAGAACTCTGCAGCTCGTGTCCTGACTAAGACTAAGAGGCGCGAACACATTTCCCCTGTGCTGTCTTCCCTACATTGGCTTCCTGTAGAATTTAGAATACAATTTAAAATCCTTCTCCTAACCTATAAAGCCTTACATGGTCTAAGACCAACATACATTAAAGATTTAATCCAAATTTACGAACCCTCTAGAACCTTACGATCCTTAAACTCTGATCTATTAGTTATACCACAAATCTCTAAATGTAGATTTGGAGCCAGGGCCTTCAGTTTTCAAGCCCCTCTGCTGTGGAACCAACTACTGGCTTCAGTCCGGAGGGCAGACACCCTCTCTATGTTTAAAAACAATCTTAAAACCTTACTTTTCGATAAAGCCTATAACTAACTTAACTGTTTATCTTAGCTGCTATAGGCTGAAAATGCTGGAGGAGTTTTAGACACCGAGCTCTGTATATGCTTCTTTTCTGCATTACATTCATCACCTGTGCAGTTTAAACCCACACCTTTTTATTTCTCTCCCGGAGCCCCAGGGCTCCACCTCCAGAGCTGCTGCTGATCCAGGATCTTCACCACGTCATCAGATCCCGAAGTTCTCTCCAGCACCTCCATGGACTCTCCTACACTCTCCTCTTTTTTTTCTCACTATAATTTCCCTCACTCCTCTCCTTATCCATCTGTCTACCCCCTCATCCTTCCTTCCAGCCGGTCAAAGCGGGAGGCCGTCAACAATGAGTCAGGTTCCGCTCGAGGTTTCTGCCTTCTAAAAGGAAGTTTTTCCTCGCCATAGCTCACGGTACAGCTCACTGTACAGTGTTTCGCTTCTTGCTCTTTGTTGAACTGCTGGGATCTATTTTTCCTTAATCAACTATAGTCTTACTTCAACTGTATAGTGTCTTGAGATAACTTTGTTATTATATAAGACACTTTAAATAAAATTGAATTGAATTGAATGAATTGAACAAAGCTTGCCAAACTTTTCTTTTCCTATTCTTTCCTGGCCACCTTTTCCATAGTCATTAAAAATATACTTATTTCGAGGACAAAAATGATGAAAAAGTGTGTAGCAATATTGATTTTTTTCTTTCTTTATTTTAGTTTGTTTCATAGAATATAAATCACAATACCTCACGTATCAGAGTTTACTCTCCAAAGCATCAATCACGTTAATTAGTTTCAAGCGATGATGACGACTTATCGGATTCTGTCACTGTAAATAACAAACCTAGATCACAGAAAACTTTATCCAGTCAAGTACATGCGCACATATCAACCAAAACAAATATTTAAAGTGTCAATTGTGTCAAAGTACATAAAGCCTTTTTAACCTTTGTTAGTTCTAATGATCTGTTTTTATAACGGCATTAACACAGGAACTACTTAAGTTCTTAACAAAAACCTTAGACATACAAAAGAGCAAAAGACGGATTCTGGTCTTGTACTTGTTACATTTCTTAAAGTGTAAAGACGTATGTACATGACAAACCTTTGGGCTACAGCTGACACAATGCATTTATACTTTATTTCAATTTATAAATTATACACTCACTTCTATATTTTAGCATTGGACAGTTTATGTTTTTTTTGTTGAGACACGATATCGTCGTAAATTCACAAAATACACAAGTTCAGTTGAGTTCAGAATGAGGTGAAGGATGGAAATTCAGTACTTGGATATATTATTATCGAGATTTTATTATATTAAAAGTATGTTAAAAAGTTAAAAATTTAACCTTAGTCCTTTAGGTTATTTTTCATTTTGTTATGGTCTTGGCTTTTGTAGTCAGGAAAAGTATGATGTAGTTTCTTTGGAACAATCAAAAGCTAAAAAGTATCTTGCAATTAAACAATTGAAGTCTTGCCCACAAGAAAGCTCATTTTAAAATATTCCCCCTCCCCAACTATTTAAAAAAGTGCTCTGGAAAAAATATTAACAAGAAAATAAATAAATAAATAAATAAATAAAAATATATATATCTTTAAACATTTAAGAGAGTAAAACAAGTCTTGACAGAGAACTATTTCATATGTATTAAGGTCAATCCAGTTTCAGGTATGGAACTGGTTAAAGGGCAAATAATGTTAATTTAAGTGTCTCTTAAATGTATATTTGACCTCTTTTGTACTCATCAGTATGTATCTGTCTGTCTATTCAGCCCTGCCCACTGAAAACATTTTTACAGAGACAAAGTCTTGTTTACCGTAACCACATCCACTCTGCTGTGATTGGTCAAACGCATCCCAGAAGTCTCCACCTCAAAGGGACTCATTGTATAAACAATATGGGTGTGATTGCAGCTGGCTGGAGGAGGAGTGAAGCCTATTATTATACTATAATGGACTCTGCTCTCATAACCTCTAGTTCGCCGAGATTTCAGACAGGGGAGAGCTTTATAGAGGATACAAGGATTTCATGGATTCATCCACAGTTATTCAAGTGCAGTTTGATTACTCCGTCTCTGTGAAGATGTAAGAGTTTTTCAAACTCCATCGACATATTGTGAACTCCGGGTTTAGGTGGGCGATTGTCGTAGTAATGATGGGACAGGTAATAAAGTTCAAATGGATGAAGGCTAAAAGGCCAAAACCCAAATACATTGACATGCTTACAGACCTCCAAGGCCATGCTCACGGTTATTAATCCACTGGTGACGAAACGTTCTTTCACCCCTTTGGAAGACCAGAATCTTTTTAATTTAGCTAAATACCGATGGTCTAAAAACATAGGCTGAAATGGGCTTTTCAATTCTTTAAGGGCTAGAACAGTATGTCCAAGAATACTAGAAGACAAGTCTGAAAAAAGAACCATAGAGTCTCCAAACTGATTCATTTGCTTTAGAAATGGCATTGGACTTCTCCTTTTGTTCCTGAGAAACAGAGAAGCACAAAACACCAGCAGTCAATAGCAAATCATTAAACATTCTCAAAGACTTCAAACTTCTCTCAAAAATAAGTGTAAGCTAATATCTTATCTTTCTGATGACAACCTGTTAGACAAATAAAGGTAAGTTGTATTGAAATACTCACAGTCTGAGAATAGACCTGTTTGCTGTCACAAGACTTGTCTTGTTGCCCACGTGTTTCTCAAAGTCCTTTATAGGAGGTAAGTTACACCTAAACAAAGAGAATACACATGCAAAATATTAAGATTAAAGTCAAGATGATAATTAAGAAAAAACTGAATCATTTTTATACCTAAATACAAAATCGGCTGAATCAATCTTGTTTCCACAGTTGCTGTCAGCCAGGATCCCTCCATTTCCAACGATAGAACATGTGTCCCATTGTTTATTTAAGAACGGAGACTTCTGTTGATAAACAAAGGACAAGTAGGACAAAAACCTTAGTATTCCTAAAGTATGCCAATATGTAAAAATGCCATGGATATTTTAATCTCAAAGTCCCTCTTTACTTAATTTTAAAAGCCTCCTCTCTTGGCTGTTTCAGCATTTCTGTAACATTATATCAGTCAGTCACTGCTAAATTCCATTATGAGCCATGAATTTGTTTAGCTCCATTATCACCCTGCCACTCTTATCTCACCGCACCCACTAACATACAATACGATACAACTGAAATCATTAAATTCCGACCTCTCCCCAGGTACTGCAGGTGTGCCCCAGGGCTCGGTCCTGGGACCCCCTCCTCGTCATAAGCCACATCTTACATTTCCATTGCTTTTTGGATGACACCCAGCTCTACCTTTCATGCAAACCCAACTCTGCTCTCAAACTCTAGAACTCTCTACCACCAGACCTACGTAACTGTAACTCTCTCCCCCTCTTCAAATCCAACCTGCGGCCTTCTGGTTTTATTGTACTATTTTTTTTTTGTGTATTATGTCGTCTTATTGTATTGTGCTATTTGTTTACTTTCTGAATCGACCTTGAGTTTTTAAATAAAATGTCAATAATCATCATTATTATTATAAATATTATTATGACTGTCTGATTTAATGTGTCTATGTGTGTTGTGATTGACTGACACCCAACCCCCGCACATCTCAAATTATTTTGCTGTGATAGTAAAGAAAGAAAAGTAAGGTAGTACTGCCATTTTAAAGTTATTTGTAAAAACAGTAAAATGTGATACATACATCTGGTAAAACCTTATCAAGGGGTCCTTCCACTACCATTTTACCAATGCGTGATCCACTCGGATATTTGTCTTTGGTGACGAAAGTTAGGTTAATGGCATTGCACTTCGAGTGGAGCAGATCCCTGTGAAAACAAAACAGAGAATTTATGATTTGCTTTTTAAGTCAGTCTGGAGCATATTCGTGTTACAACGTTGAAATTCCGACCTCCATTCATTGTGGTTCTTCTCGCTCATCTCCCAGGAATTAAAGAACGCTGTCAGGACTTTATCAATTTGCTCTCTGTAACCAAAAGACAAAAACGAAGCAAGATTTGTTATGAGACTGTTCATCAACTCCACAAATATTTATGTCACTTACTTGCACCCTTTGCAAGTTTTCGAGTATTCCAGTGGCTGTCTTTTTATCGTTGGCGGTTTGAATGGCTCAAACGTTCTGAAGAAAAAGACCAAATAAAACTATGTTTATTCATCAAGCCACCTGTGTTGGGAATAGTTCATAAACAATTTTTTTTTCTTCTATTCATACTGAACACAGAACCAGTCCTTATTGATTGGTGATTCTTCATAACAGGTGAAAAATCCAGTTTGGCAATTACAAGAGTTACTTGTGCAAATTATATTTTAAAGTTGTTGCCTTTTGTTTCAAATTGACATTGATAGTCACAAATATTTTTTATTCTAGTTATTATCAAAATTATGTTTAGTCTTAGTTAGCTTGCTGTGTAGTAAATGTAAAGATGACTATTTTCAAAGATGTCTTGTTTATCCTATGTTATAAATAATATCTTACTTACAAGATATTTATGGATCACTCTAAAAGCTTTGGTATATATTAGCTTGCTGTATTTTAGTTTAAAACGTAATGGGATATAGACATACATTATTATGGTTAAGATTGTCTTGATTTAAATATATATTTCAATGGTACTATGACCAAGCGCTAAATGAAACTGAACTCAATAAAAAAGTCATGAAACCACGTATCTTAGTGCACCAACTTTTAATTTCAATGTATTGCGATAGAAAAAAAATTGTCAAAAGGTTTTATTGATTTAAAAGTAAAAATTAAATAATGCTAGGACATATTGAAGGGAATAATCTCATATAGTTCAAGCAATCCTTCACTGTGGGGTGGAACCGATCAATGAGATAAACAAGTTACATTTAAGGTCTGTGTACTCGCACGTGAACTGTAATTCTTCAAGTTTTTCTGCGAGTACAAAAAACCTAAATAGAAAATCAAGGGAAAAAAAAGTTTTTTAGTTATTATTAAGGTCAATTACAGGTTAATGGTCTGTCAGAAGTATTTTCAGTTTTGAGGTCCCTGTTCAACGAGTAATCCTCTTGTGTTGAATTTACACGTTCATCGCTGTTTGTTAATTGTTTATATTTTTGTTATGTGTTGTTTACAAGAAGCAAATTAAGGATTCTTACACCGTTTGTGCCATTACAATTATTTAAGTTTTGTTTTCTAACAAAAGACATCTTATTGATGTTCACTGAATATGCACTGTTTTTATAACTTCACTCAAACTGAATAAATGAGAAAAGGTGTGAGGGTGTAAGATATTAACATATCATACAATACGCTGAGATGTGTTAACAAGGAAGAGCAGAGCTTGCTTGAAAGAAGTGAAGTCATTGTTTACTGCCCTGGTGAGAACAAGTCTGAACTATCTGGATATTTCATATTTCATAACATTTTTTCATTTGATACTTTGTTTATCATTTAATTTTCACACATTTTCATTTAAGCATTTACACAAGCAAAAAACAAATACACATTAAAACATACAGAAGGTTGTTTTGTTTTTTTACCTCAGTGATAGCTTTCGCAACCTCGATCTCCAGGTGTGAGTCAGACACCCTCTAAACTAGCACCATTTTCAGCACAAAATCTTCTTATGCTTCTGGCTGAAAATCCTCTTTGGGCTCCACTTTCAGGCATTATGTGTGCAGATGCACTGTATTTCGTTCTTCGTTTTTATGTTTATAAAATGAAAGTTGAATAACAACTAATTTTTCGTTTTTTAACATCTGCTCTCTCATCGATAATCCAATGACCAAAATTTACACGGAACATTTAACAAAGCACAAACTAAAATTTAGTTTTCAATTACACCATTGGTAATACAGAATTAATTAAAATAAGAGAAATAAAATAAATATAAAATAGACAAACAACACTTACTTTTCAATTGCTGATATCTTGAAAACGGTTATAAGAAGGCTACCTAAAACAATAGCGACCAAAGCCACTCTGTCACGCTCCATATTTCCCTCTGAAAAAAATAAAAAACAGCTCAAACCCTCAGTCATATATCAGGAAACACTCCTTGTTCACCTGACGCCGTGAGACACACCTTCTTACTGGACGTCTTCGATTCACTATTTTAATATTTCAAGGCTGCAGGTGTCCTGAAGTATTTTCACGATTGATGGAGAACGCTTTCTCTGTCTCGCCCCTCCCTAAAACTGTTCTAGAAGAACCGGTTCTGATTTCAATTTCGAACTGTGCTATCTGTTTTTTTTTTCCGGCTGGCAATGACACAACCTTGCCAGCAGATGGCCTCAACGCCATTCAAGACGATGGACTAGAAGCGACAACTTTACATTTGGGACAACTCTAAAAACTTAACAGTATCAGTGGCAAGTAACCTTACAAATGAAGAAACAAAAGTTTACAACTAAGATATTTCATTTATTTATTTTCAACAAAAAAGGATGTTTAAAACGTTGCTCAATTAAAACCACTGAATTAGTGAAAAAAAAACGATCAATACCAAGAATTTTACATTTCTTATTCTTAGTATATACAAAACAAACATAGGAAAACAATGTGTATAATAGTCGAATCAATAAACAGTTTTTTGGGTTTCACTCCTTCCTCTGACAACCTGCAGATTCTTTGACTCCTCGCTAACCGCTGTGTCTTAACTTTAAAAAATGACACTCCTGAAAAAATTGTAGTTGCGGGGAGATTATAGTCTCTGAAAGTTTCACTCAAAGACATCACTTCTCTGTCAGTTTGTTGGGCGTTTCTGAGTTACAGGAATGCGACGTTACTGCTGAGCTCTTCAGAGAATCACAACCAGATAGACCGAATATGAAGAATGATGACACTGACCAAGATTACAATAAGAACGTCCAGTGGCGGGCCGTGTTTATTTTTCATAAATATGTATTTAATTGTTCCTTATAGTCATTTCATTTCTTTCCTCATGAAAGTTGCGCACTGCTTCCAGGATTGTACTTTCATGTGAGAGCTTTCATCCAATCATATTTGAGCAGCCGGTCATGTGTTACCCGCGGCCTTCTGTCGTCCCAGAGCTGGCCTTTGTCCATTGAAATCAACAGCAGCCGAAGGATTGTGTTAACCAATCAGATTCGAGTTAGCGACACAACGTCAGCGCTTTGGAAGCTACACGCGTCACAGCTTCCACGACGCTGGACGCATTGAGTGTGTTGAACACGTGACACGTTCATGTCCTCTGATTGGATACCACTGAGACACGTCACGTGGAGCTGAAACGATGATTTGAGTTAATTTAACTGTTTGTTTTTAAAACAATAAATTACTCGCTTCATCTAAGAGCTTAAACGTTTGAATACACATTCACAATCAACATTTCACTCCAGACTGATCACACTGTTTCAAGAAAAGCTTGAAACAGAATTAGAGATACAATACCGGTTATTTAAAACATCTGTTTATCTGCCAATCACACCTGAAATCGTAGATCAAATAACGAAGCAAGACACACCCGAGGAAACCCCCACCCGAGAACATTTGAATAATAAGATTACAAGAAAATAAATCAGGATGTCTTCTCTACAGTGGATCAGGACACAAAGAACTATTTGGCCGGAAAGGCCGAGCCCCAGGACGACACACTCTGAATTGACCATCTTTCTTCACATAGCGAAGTATTAAGAACCGGAACGGGAAGTGACGGCATGTTGGAGCGACCGGAACGGACTCCGTGTTTTGACCGTTTTACAAATATAAAGGTGAGTAATGTCAGTCAGGCTGTGTTAACACCTGGTTTTAAAAAGTGAAGCCAATGAGTGTTTGCTTAACAAAAGTTTCAGAAATATATCTTTACTGTTCTTGCATGTTCGTGGAAAAGGCACCAACCACAAATGATAGATATATATATATAGAAAAAATACTTTATTTCATCCATGACAATAAATAATTACAAATGTTTATTTTCATTTACAATTGTTATTATTTACAGTAAATAACAGCTGATTTATACAGTGAAACCGCAAGTTTGGGTTCTTACAGGACAAAAACTTTCAAGCTTTTGAAAAACTTATCAATACATTTTTGGTCAAACCAAAATTAACTTTTCTAGGTAACTATTCCTCAGGTATGATCTACATACAAGGCTACCCCCTAAAACTACCCCTTACAATTATGGAGGTGAAGGTTGAGCACCCCTGTATTATGTAGCCTCAACAAGTGCTTGAACTCCTGTGGCATTGAATGGACTTGAGCATTGGTTGGTGCATCATCATAGTAATGTTGAAATAGAGAATACAATTCTGTTGGGTGGTTTCTATATGGCCAGAAACCATAAACATCTACTTTGGAACAAACTTCTAATGCGAGGCTAATTATCATAAAACCAGAGCTGAGTCGTGGAGCATTTAAGCCTCTGACGCGCCAGAATTTTGCCAGTTTAGTCAGATATACGGGATTAAAGAAGACTACATGAGCTGGGATGTCAAAGTCCTCAAGTGTGTAAAGCGCCCGATAGGAGATCTCTAAACTAGACTCATAGGAAAATGCAGGTATGAGAACCATTGCATTTCCATAGTCATGCAGTTTTTCCGCAAAAGGTCGACGCCTTCCTAGTAGGGATTTATATCTGTGGAGAGAGAGCATCTGTGAGAAGGTACAATATTTTAACTACACACTCATACTTACGTAGCAAATAGGATGCTCGGGTTTACTGTCACGAGATTAGTCTTCTGTCCAACATCTGTTGCAAATTCTTCTTTCAAAGGTGGTAAATTACACCTAGTTTTGCAAAATATGAAAATATTAACGATATTTGTAGTAACCTGCAAATTATTTCTGCACAAATGTCTTACCGAAAAACAAAGTCAGCTGAATCGATCATCTTTCCACAATTACTGCCAGCTAGGATTCCTCCATTTCCAACAACGGTACAAGTGTTATGGGTTTTATTTCCAAATGGATGCGTCTGAAAATGTCAATCATAAAAAAAGCCAAATAAATAACAGTAAAATTCTACTATGCATTGAGTCCCTCAAAGATCATGTCATAACAATTACATGCATCAGACAGATCAGCATAACATCAATGGTAGATAAAAACATAATATCAATGTCTTAGCAAGTGATAGATATACAATCACAGTTTTTATTTATGCCAATATTTTATTAACGTCATAAAATAATTACATTTTTTACACAATGCATGAATCAAGATTTTATTTACAAATTAAATTATTTTAATATATTTACATTTTTGTTTTGAAGATCAAGTTTTTTTTTCAAATCAATTATGACTACAATCTTTGTCATCTATTCACATTAATTAACAAATGTTTTATTTTCAGTTGACATTCAGAAATATGGATGAAATAAAATAGATAAAGAACGACTTAAATCTAACCCTAGCTTTAATCAAAACTGAAATAGAAATGTAAGGAAAAAAATTAATGATTGATAAACATTTGTTATATAAGTATATGTGTATATTTGTCATCATTTTGTATTACATTAAAAAATGTCTATTAGGAAGAGTTTTCATTTGTGAATAAATGATCAATGAAATGTCTGAAAAAAAGAACACATTTCCTCTTTAATGTAATAAACATTACTTCTTTTTTTTTTTACAGTGTTTTGTCATTCCACTAGTGATTTTTTTTACGTGGGAAAAGCATCATATTAATAACTTATGTAGAGGGAAAGTCATATTCTGACATGGACCCATTGGACTCTAGAATGTCACCATTTTTTTTTCTTAGTTCTTACAAAACACACATGCATTTCTTAACAAAGTGAGAGATAAGCTGTTGGTTTTTTCAGTAGCTTAAAAAAACAGTCCTTCCTCTGAAAACAACTTATCTAGTCAAGTTAAAATAAAAGTGTGAGTTACACTTAATTATTAATAATTAATGAACATTGAAAATGAAACCAATCATTACAGTAAAAAAAAAAAAATCAAGGAAAGTTTTTTCTAACTAATACTTTAGATAATTATCTAAACATTAAGCAGCATATTAAGTCCCCTATTAAGAAAATGCACACTCATTGCTAAAGTCTATTCAAGTCCTAATCCAAGGTAAGATGGAAAAAAAAGTGCATCCATATAAACCTACTAAAAGAACAAGGGCTTTAAAATCACAACTAGCCCTTTATGTACCACTTTCTAGCTCCTGCTATTTACCAGATGTCAAAAACAAGGAATTTAGACTTTGATTAAAATCATTAATTGGAGTAGTCAGGCAGGACGGGTCCTCTCCATACCAAAGATGTCGGTTGGTTGGAAAGTGCAGGACATCGTATGTGACTCTGAAGATGAAGGTTAGTTATTAGACTCCATGTTCCACAGCTCATGAGAGTTCCCGGCTCTTCATGCCTTCCCACTTCATTCAGCGGCCTTGCTAGCCTGGGTGCCATGCTATTTCTACCGGGGGCTCCTACACTCGCGGAATGGAGCGGATTGGCAGATATAAAATGAGGTTAAGGCTCCCGGTCTCGCAAGGAAACACCAAGGTCCATAGGGTTCATAGCCCTGCCCAAGCTGCCATCATCCAAAGAAACGGACGAAATCATGATTAACCACGTTTTCAAAGTATATGGTTTTCCCAAAGACATCGTCTCAGAACGGGGGCCCCAATTCGTGTCGCGGTTCTTGAAGGAGTTCTGCCAACTCATCAGAGGATGTAACACCGTGGTGAGCTCACTGGCCCCTTCCTCACCTGTCTCCTCCCTGATTGCCTTCCTATTGTTTCCACCTGTTCCGCTTTACCCTCATGTGTTTAAATAGTCTTGTCTTGTGCCAGAGTTTTGTTCGTTCACCCCAGCCTTATCACTGCACTGTCTGACCAAGTAAGAGTTTTTGTTCTTGTTGAATTTGTTTTGTAAGACACCTCAGCCCTTGTTTATTCCTCCAGTTGGAGCACCCTTAGTTTGCTGTTTTGTAGACATTGATCTCTCTCCTGTTGGAGTGATTTTCTGTTTGGCTTTTTTGAATCTATTAAAATACTGATTAAGCATCTCTACGTCTGAGTCCTGTGTTTTTTTTTCTTACCTTGGGGAACAAACTGAAAAGCTCTTTCTTGATCAAAAGACGCTTTAAGGACATTTCAAACTTGATCATGGATCCAAGTGGAGAGTTGTTTTGGGTGTTGATTGCATCGTCAAAACCATTGCAGTCCTTGTGCAACTTGGTTCTGTAAAATGATAAAGAATTTGCTGTATTATAATGAGCATCAAACGGTTCAAATATAGCATGTCCTTTAAGGTTGGTTTTGTTGAGTGGATCGCCTTTGACAACCCTTTGTCTTTTCAAATTGGCATTTAAAGCACTCTTTTGGTAAAACCTGTTTGTTTAGAACTCACACAGATGTCACACAGTCTTTTATTGTCTCTCAGCTGGTTTCTTTCATTCCCTGTCTTCTTTTTTTTAGAAATGCATTGTTCCTTGTCTGTAGTTTACTAACATTAACTAGTAGATGTTGGTCCTTGATTGATTCTAAACAATACCTGTTCAATATACCTGTGCCTTCAATGTTTTTCTAAATTGTAACCATTATTCAGTTGAACTGAATCCTTTTCAGAACTTTTTTTTTTTATAAACTATGGTTGTATGGTTCTTCTTACTGTAGTTCCTGGTAATTCTGTTTATGCATCTTCCAAGAGTTGGAAGAATGTCCTTTTACTTCTTTAATAGCTTTCCTGTGAACATAGTGAGATTTCGGGTCAGCTTGTCATGATTTATGAATCTGAAAAATAAAGACCAACTGACTTACTGAGTGCTTTCGTTAATTTCAGAGATGTTGGGACGTTTTCTTTGAAAGGCAGGAGGTTTGGGCAAACTGATGCTGTTGAAAGAATTAATAAGGTGCATGAGATAAGGAATCTAAAGACAGCATGAATCATGACCGACCCATAACTTGAAAGATAGGACATACAGTTATGTTCATAAAAATAGCAGTGTGTTTTAAAAGGTGAGTAAACCTCAAAATAATTCAAATAAACTGTAGTTGATGTATACAAATGAATTGGGGACACTGCAAATTATATTTCAAAGCAATACAAATTCACAACAAATTGAATTTAATATTCTTTTTACAAAAAGTCACAAAATAATTGCCTTGATCCTTAAATAATGGCCACATGTTAAACACCATTACTTTTTCAAATAAAACAATTCAACTCCGTACTCCTTTCAGTGAATGATTTAGTTCCAAAGAATCAGCATCGTTAATTTCAAACCTGTTAATTTTCTTTACATTTATAAAACCTGCTAGAAAAGCGCTCTACAAAAAACAGTGGTTTATCTTGCTAATGCTGTGGGACTGCTATAAATTTGAAGACGACTGTATATCATATTTACAGGAAGATCCAGCTGTCTATCTAGCTGTTTTAACTCGTCTTTGGGTAAAACAAAAATATTCAACAGCATTATATTATATCATGGAGCATTATTGAATAAATAATGTATAAGATTTACACCACATTTACTTACTGACTGGAGTCTGAGTAAATCTCTTGACTAAATCATGGTTCCCAAAATCTTTACCCAATTCACAAGGTTTATATCGTAATACATTTTCTGCTATAAAATGTATGTTTTATATAATGTCATATATAGGTATGTTTTGTATTAAACTTGCATTAAATATGATAATAACCTGGTACACAGATTGACCATAAAGTATACCAGAAATATATTGTTCATTCATTCACAAGGTTACGTCGCCAACCCCTGTCAACCCCTGTCAACACATAGAAACCGACTCATGGTCTGACACACTAATATTGTTAGGGGGTTATCTGATGGTAGATGTTACATTCAGATCGCTGTAATAAGGTTGATCAAATATTCTTCAATTAAAAAATAAGATCAAGGTAAATATTCTTAAAGTGCATATTTCTCTGTGGATTTACATGTATCAAAACAACGAAAAAAAAACAAACTTACCTGTGATTTTGCAAGTGCCATGTTATTGTGAAGATGGATAATGTTGTACAAAGTACAATCATCATCAAATGCCTGATTTCGACCATAGTTATAATCCTCTTGACCAACCAACTACCAAGACTTTGGTCGCAGCACTAACTTACACCAGAGCTCACCTCGTATTGAATTCAAAGCATTGGTTTTTGTTCCAACCAATCTAGAGGACTCCTTTTAACCCAATCAGGAGTCTTCAGGTTGTAATCCGTTGATAGTCTGCTGTTGCTTGTTTCAGCTGAAAGCTAACTGGTCGATCATGCTTGATCGGTTGGAACAAAAACCAGCACCACCCTTGGTTTAAAGCATGACATGCAAAGTTTTAACTGCAGAACTAATTGAAGATTGAATGTTTCAGCTTGAACAACTGGTTCTGGTGTTGTTAAACGTCATTGGCTCCAGGATGGCTATCTGACTCCTGGTTTGAGCAAATACTATGAAACCAAGTAATTATGTTAAGTTAATAAATGATGAATTGCTTAAACTTTTGTCAACTTTGGCATGTAAATTGACAGTAAAATAACAATAAATAAGTGGCTTTTTACATGATTGGACTCTTTTGTAACACTTTATATCATCAAATATTCTGGATACAATATCCATATCAATGATTCAGACCGAAACCCTCAACGATACATTACTTTTTAAAAATAAAACATTTAATATTATAAAACACTTTTTCAGGATCAATATTCTTCTGGGCCATTTTGCCAACTTTTAAGACTTTCTTTGGAAAATTATGTGTCAACTTGTCACGATATATAAAGCTCAAAGTACAAAACAACTTTCTTACTAAATTAATTCAGATGTTTGACCTTCACCTTGACCCTGAGACATCACAAACGGTTACAACAAACACATTTGTTTTCAGTCACCTGGTCACCTTGACCCTGAGATATCACTGGGGTTAAGACAGCATTTATAATTTTCAAACAAACCTGAAAAACATCAAAAGAACATGTACATCACATTCACAGGAAGATCCACAAGGTAAACAAGAAATAACAATTGCGTGATGATTACATTTTAAGCCTTAAGTAGATACTTGGATTTAATTATCGATGGGTGTGGTGATATTTATTTATTATCATTTAAGATTCTGACTAGTTTTAACTCGTCTTTGGGTTAAAAAACAAAAGCCATACATAAACATATCCAACACCTTATTATTTCATAAAAAGAAACTAAAATGAGAGCTACACTTGCGAAATAAGATTTTATACATATGCCTCAGTCAGTGATGTTGGAAAAGAAAGTTCCCTTTAAACTGAATTGTACCAGATCAGAGTTACAGCTCCTGTCATGTTTACAAAGGATTCTTAGAAGGAAACGAAGTTGTATTTAGAAGAAATGATGCCGGTTACTGACAGTGAAGAAGGAAGTAATTCAATAATTATCCCATCAAATATAGATAAACAATGAATAGAAATGCCAAACCGGATTGAAATACTTTTGCTCTAGTACCTCAGTTGACTATTAAAAGTTTATGTTTTAAGATGCTTTTAGTTATTGGCTAATCAGTTAGTTAAGTAGGTTGTTTGTTTCAATGTAATATGATAGTCCACCAACAGTTCAGTGTTGTGTTTGCTGTTTTGTTGTCTGAAAGTCAGCTGACGATGCACAGCTGGCAAATGGGCAATCATTTCCACCCTTATTAGTCACTGTGGTATGACTATGAAACTTCCGTGTCACTGAATAGACCCATTTTAATTAATAAAGGTAAAAGGAGGGGGGACTAGGGGTGTACAGTAGATTTATCAGTCAGGCAGAAGGGTATTTTGGTAGGTAGATAAATGTATCCAGGCAGATCTTGTAATGAAGACTTAGTTCAGAAATATTACTATTAAACCTACTATTTACTATTCAGAATATAAATATATGTGCTGCAGTGTGAGACTGGGGGAAAAGAGAGCCATGAAAGCAAAATATTTGGAAATTTATTTCAGTGAGAGCCATATAAATAATATTCAGATGTAAGAATCTGTGCTTGACACGAATTCAAGCCCTTTTCCTTTGTTCATCAAAATCAACAAAGAATTCAGACGGGTTCATCCCTTTCCATGCCTCCATTTCAATATGTCCATCATATTTAAATGAAGCACAAGACTAAAATTTCTCCATTTCTGTGATCATGAAAAAACAAAAACAAATGAAAACATGAATTCAAATTAACAGATTATATTTGTTAATTTTAAACATGTCTGATATGAATCACACAAGTGGATTAATTAAATTTCAGATGAAGTTTAACGAGAATAAAACTGTTCATCAGTAACTTCACATCATCATCGCTTTGTCTGATCGTCTCTGACGTCATTAGAATGTGTGTCTCACCTGCACCCGTTTAACGTGTTTGTGTTTCTGCGTATTCTTATTACATTCGTGAGATAAAGGTAATTTACAAATAGTCATCATGTGATGGTGTATTAATGCAAGTGTGTTTTAAGGACCGCGATCACAAAAGGAAAACCAGCATTTGTTGCGCTTTCATTGAAACCTGCAGCTTAACTTTGATGGACCTGACGTCATGTTTCTGTGACTCTCGTAGAGAAGAACCTGAAGCGATCAAACGCGCATTATTTTGTTCGATATATTATTGTAAAATGACTGTCGCACGTTTTGCTCTTTTTATTCTCGATTCATATGATCTTTTCCGTGCGTTCAGTGGAAGAGGCAGGAACTCTGATTGGCTGCTGTGCATGTCAATCAAATTTTCAACCAATCGGCACAATAACCATTTGATTGACATGCACAGCAGCCAATCAGAGCTCTCTTTACTATTTTCTTATATCATATTTTATTAAATCACGCGATCTACTCGCAACAGCTTCGCGATCGATCGACGTATTGCCCACCCCTGAAACAAGTGATAATATTTTATGTTTTATCTGAAAAGCCGAAATCTGCGAGCCAGATGCAATCATCAAAAGAGCCACACCTGGCTCGCGAGCCATAGGTTCCCGACCCCTGCCCTAAAGCCATCATTCTCCACCACAGACAATGGCTGTGTATCCATCACCACAAGTTTCAGCAAGGCCTCATCCAGCTGTTGCTTCCTTGACACTGATGAAACAAAAATATAAGGTTACATGTGTGAAACAATAAAACCTTAATTGGATTCAACTAAAGAAGAGGTTGTATTGAATAGTTAAAATACCAGAAGGGTCAGCAGGGTACACTGCAGCTGAGGTGCTCGGCAGAGAAGTGGCTGCATGCTCATGCTTGGCACGAATATGCCGCAACATAGAGGAGGTGTTTTTTGCATACACCAGCTCTCGTCAGCATATGATGCACTGAACCTAAATGAGAAAAAATACGTTAAGAAATGTATTTAAATGCAATAGTGATCATGTAATTTATAAGTAAAGTAAGTAAGTAAGTTATTTGTATTTATATAGCGCTTTTCCAGACCAGGGTCACAAAGCGCTTAAACAATCAAAACAATATTTAATAAAGTATATACTTTAAAGGTGAAGATAACACAGGAGTTCCAGAAAATCAGGGAAAAGCCTGCACAAATATAAATGTCTCAAGATGTTTCTTGAAAGAGTCAGTAGATCCATCAAGCGCAAAGGGAGAGGAAAATCGTTCCAAAGCTTAGGAGCAACAGCCTTGAAGGATTTCTCTCCTCTAGTCCTGAACCATGTGCGTGGAACCATCAGTAGATTCTGATCCACAGACCTCAGAGCCCGAGCTGGGGTGTAAGGTTGGATTAGATCAGGAATGTAAGGAGGAGGTTGACCATGAATAGCTTGGATCAAAAGAGCAGTAGAGCTGGATGTCATCAGCTGCTGTCAGCTTCACAGAAGACAGGAGTGATTTGAGGAGCAAGAGACACGAGAGACTTAATCGTGTCAAACAACACTTTGGGGTTTTCCTTATTTGCTGCTACCAGTTTTCTGATGTAATCAGATCTAGCAGTTTCCACCATCTCATTGTAAGAAGACATCAGATCACTGAGGTGATTTCTGTGCACCTCAAGTTTAAAGGCTTCTTAAGTTAAAAGTTCTTTAGCAGAGCAAGATGTGTATATAATGATGTAATGATATTATATTATATCAGTATCATATATGATATGATATTATATACTATAATAAAAAATATTAATAAAGGATATTATAATTCTATATAACACCTACCTTGGTGGGTGACACTAGGTTGAAGTTTTCCCAAACAAGGGATCGCTTTTTTCACTCGGATTCTCTATGATCACAAGCTAATCGTCGCTGTCAAAGATTCTCAGAACGCTGTGAAGCTTCGCGCCAAAGTTTCGAAACAGTCAGCTCATGTTCCGGTGGTTCGGTGTGACGTATGACGCATCAAACATTATTGGTCATGTGATCGTGAAGATTTTATACAAGCCTCGACGCAGCGTTTCGAACCAGTCTGCTTCAATAGAGTGAAGGAAAACTCTAACTGGCTCTAACTTGTAAAACAAGTGATTCAACATTCAATTCAAGTATCCCTACTGTTGGATCAAGACATTTTTATTCGTGCAGGCTTTTTCTTGATTTCCTGAAACTCTGTGTTTGTCTCTGTGTTGTCTTGACCTTTTAAGTATTTATTTTATGGGTATTCTTTAAGCGCTTTGTGACCCTTGTCTAGAAAAGCGCTCTATAAATACAAATTACTTACTTACCTACAATCATCTTGCCACAAGATGAGTTTGGAAATATGAGGATACACTATCTATCTAAGGGTTATTCTTTTTTTCTCATTTTAAAAAGAAATACATAAGGACTCCTAAATGGCATTGCAGTTATTACAGAGAGATAATTATAGATTTTATAAATTTATAAAAATGTATGTACAGTACCCAAAATTGCGGAGAACTAGGAGAATAATGCAAAGTCAAATGTTTAGCACCGTACTTTGAACATAATCCTGTAAAAGTAGGTTTTTGACTCGTAGTCAGATTCATGGTACATTTCTCATTTGTCTGTACATCAATTATTTTTACAGCTTATCTTCCTGACATGCAAACCACACAGTCTTTTGTAATAGATTTAGTCAAATCTAAACCGGCAGTCAAAGGTTGTTGTGTGTAAATACCTGTCTCACCCTCTATTAATATATCAATTGTTTCACCACCTATATGTGTGATAGCAGTATTCACTCTAATCGATTTTCTGTTTCTGAAATTAATTACGTTGGCGACAAGCGGTGACTTTGATTTCTGGGTTGCAGTTGGTCAAGAGGAATTTGGACAATGTTTTCACAATCTAGGGTATCTAGGGTGATTCTGGTGCCAGTGCTTCCTATAAATGATTCTACGTGACCATGAGGTCTCCCTTTTTCAGAAGGGTCTATAAATTCAATCTTCGGTCCGGTGGGCAACGCTCGTTTTGGTCTGTGGGTTTTGTAGAATATTTCATCACTTGTGTCAGTAACTTGGGGGAAAATGCACAAGTTAGGGCAAACAATACAACAGAAAAGGTTATTGCAAACATAATTCCCAAACAGCCTATTAGTTTCTTGTCTCTGGTCCACACCGGTCTTCCTGTGGGGAATAGGGCATCCATAATTGCTGTAGCAGTGCCTAGACGTTCCGTCTATCAGAACACTGTTGTTGAATCAAAGAAGAGGGGCGATGTTTGCAGTGATTCAAATGAATCCAGTTTCGTCCTTCAACTTTCACTGCTGTGGGTGTTGTGATGAGAACAGGATATGGACCTTCCCACCGATCACTAGCCCACGTTTTTCTTTTGATGATCTTGATGAACAGAGTCTCCCACGCGAACAGGGTGCGAGTCAGTTGGATTGCACATTCTTGCCTTAGTTCACGAACATCCATGGCCTTTTTCATCTTATAGGCCAAGTCACAGACTTCGAGTGGAGGATCATCCTTCTCATTGGTTTCCAGTCATTGCAACCAAAATGCTCGCCCAAACAACATTTCAAATGGTGACAGTGTTTGTCCTGTGGCTGGGATAATGTGCATGTTGAGTTTTACTAATTCAATACAATCAGTCCAGTTTCGACCTGTCTTTCATTGCTTTGATTAACCTTTTTTTTAATGGTGCCATTAGCTCTTTCCACCAGTCCTGCTGACTGTGGATGGTAAACACAATGATTTTTCAACTCAATCTTGAAATGGTTAGCTAGCCGTTTAATTACTTAGTTTACAAAGTGCGTGCCATTATCACTTCGGATGATTTTTGGAATTCGAAATGTAGGAAAAATGTGTTAACAGAGAGCTTTTGCTACTGTGAGTGCACCTGGTGTTTTGGATGTAAAGATTTATACCCATTCGGATAAGCATTAATTATTATCAGACAATATGCAAATTGGTTTACAGGGTTTAACTGTATAAAGTCCATGTGTGGATTGGAGGACTGGGTTCTGGAAATCGTCCTATAGGGGTACGTCTGTGATCTTGAGGATTGTTTTTGATGCATACAATTCATTTGCTGAACAAATCTTTGGCAAAATATTGAAAACCATCTGCATGATAAGTTTAGTGAATAATATCTTTCCCCGCGGTTGTCTTAAAGCCCCTTGTCTCCCACTGTTTTGTATAAACATGCAGATTGTTGATTGATATCGGCTGTCAGTATAAATAGTAAGAGCAGCGTCCTTTAAATGGCGGCAAGCTTGAGTAAGAGCAATGATTTCAGCCGCCTGGGCAGAAAGTTTAGAAGGGAGAAATGGCTTCAGAAAAGATGGTGGGTGAGTCACCAAAGCTTTGAGCAAGATGGGCAAAAGTGAGTTCAGTGCCCTGCGACAAAAGGTGGTAAGATTTTTTAATTTCCTCTCTTTAATTCGGCTTTTACTACCAAGTTGAACTTCAGTGACAGCTGGTACCCACGTGACCGCTGTTCGCTTCAAAAGATCCCGCTCTGCGCGCCTGTCAGTGACGCGGCGTCGTCAGTGACGTCATCGGTGCTGAATGTGGGACTTCTTAATGTTCGCTCCATTACTAATAAATCCTTTATTCTTAATGATCTTTTCACAAGAGTTAATTTGGATTTATTATGTCTTTCTGAGACTTGGCAGAGAGAGGAAGAGTTTATTCATCTGAACGAACTCTGTCCAGTAGCGTGCGCTGTCCTGGGTCTCTGGTCGTGGAGGAGGTCTTGCTACTGTTTTTAGGGAGAGTTGTTCTTGCAAAGTGATTCAGACACAGGAATTCACTTATTTTGAATCTCAGATGATCTTGGTTGGTTCTACAAGACCTTTATATTGTGTGTCAATTAATGAGTAAAATACATGTGTGGGTCTTAATCATTAAAGGGGATATTCTTTAATTTATTCATACAAATGTGTTAAACGTGCTATGCTTATATAACTGCAATACTATGCAATAATCTGTTTGTAGAAAACTACTGAGGTAAACACACAAATTCATAATTGCGACTCAGCCCCGACACTGCACCGAAGGATCCGAGGTCAGCGAGAGGAACCTCCCTGTTTCATAACCATCGGCATGCCAGTTGATAACGGTACCCTGGTAACCATCAGAACAGGAACATGACAATTAGACTTGGGGCTTGACACCGAGCGACACCGATGGACCCATTCCATCCGTAAGGAGGAGCAACGGCGAAGGAAGGATCCAAGTGCTCCAACCAGGCCGCGTATCGCTAAGCAACGCCCGCCTGCATCTTTGATTTTGACCAATGTTAATCTCAAGATTCTCTTACAAACGAGTCTGCGCACTCTGCTTAGGTATCCTTTTCAGAACAACAACTCACCTGAGAGGTTGTTCCGCTTAGGTCCGTGCATGTTGGACTGCCGGCATATATCTGCTCTTAAGCTTGAAATAAAGCATTTTGTTTTTAAACTTTTAAAATTCTCCGACTGCCTGATTTCCAAATTCACAACAAACTTTGGTAGCAGAGGATGGTTTGATAACGATCGAACGGACCAAGGACTCGACTCAAAGATCGGCGTCCCGTCCAGACGGAGTCGGAACGAGCCAGAAGGCCAGCCGAGATCCGGAGAGGATTCTGCCCATACTCGGGAACTTGATCACCAGAGCTCTACTAAAAAAGGTAAGCAGAAACCTGTTATAATCAAAATTCTGTGATTGAATATACCAAATTGTGTGATCAATAGTACTTGGTGTGAGTATGAAGACTTAAGTTAAAAGTTAAACGTTTTAAGGATAAATTTTGAGCAGATATATTCTGAATGTCCCGTTTATTTAAGGTTTTATTTTAAGGTTTTAAAGAGAGAATACCGTTAAAAAGAGAATAACGGGGGCGTGGTCGAAGGCTGAGGATGTAGGACGTGTTTCTCTGCGGCTCCTGGAACTGTGACTAATTTTATATAATATACACCATTTTTGCGAACTATAACCACAGAAAACAGCGACAAGACCTCAACAGATTCTTCGAATTTATTTTTTAAACTTTTTTTCATCCACAATGTCATCGACTCGTCAGAAAACAGAACCGCCGAGAGCAGGCTGCAACAAACCCCCGGAGGCTAGCATCGATAGCCCGCTTAGCAGCGAACTTTTGCAAGCCATGACGGACTCTCTAAAAGCCGATATCTTTCGTCAAAATTGACTCTTCACTGGCTACTATTCGCTCTGAGATCGCAGCAGTACAACGGGAAGTGACTGAGTGCATTGAGCCGCTAAAAGAGAAGATCGGAAAACACGAGCAGACCCTCCTGGATCTTAAACACGCTGCTTCGGATTATGGCGACCGCATCGCGGAGCTCGAGGCCTCCGTGAACACGCTGACCGCGCAGGTGAAGCGACTGGACGACAGGTGCGAGGACCTGGAGGGACGCTCGCGGAGGAACAATATCCGACTGGTGGGACTGGCCGATGGAGTGGAGGGTTCCCGTCCCACGGAGTTTATTTCTCAACTTCTGAAAGACGTTCTACACCTGGACACGGAGCCGCTGCTGGACCGAGCTCACCGGACATCCGCGAACAAGGAGGGGACGGCACCGCGATCATTCCTGGCGAGGGTTCACTATTTCAAAGTTCGCAACGAGATTCTGAGACGAGCGGCGGAACATTCTCCTCTTCTCTACCGGGGCAAACCATTTTTCATCTTTGCCGACTATCCACCCGCTGTTGCTAGGAGACGAGCAGCATTTACGGAGGTGAAGCGCACGCTGCACTCTTGCCCCGGCATCAAGTTTGGTCTGTTCTTCCCGGCGGTTCTCAGGATCACAACTTCTGATGGGATAACGCATCGTTTCCAGGACCCCACAGCTGCATCTGACTTTGTTAAGAAACACCTGAGAAAGGTGGTGGATCCAAATACTTGAGTCGTTGTGGGTGAGCAAATATTCTGATTTAAATGTTGACAACAAGAAGTTCTCAGAGTGAGTTTTTGTCTACAAAGTTTTTGTGTTAAATATATCTTGTTTATATAGATTATCATTATTACATATATACATGTATATTTACTAATGTTTGCGTCAAGTTTTGTTTGTTCAAGAGGTGTGCAACTAATATTTACTTATTTGTGTTATTGTCACAATCCAGTTAGGAGCAGCAGTTTGTAGTGGAGGGTATGAAAGCTGCCAAGAGAGTGTGTTTGTTAGGGTTTGGGCGTGTCTCATTTGGGGAGTCACTTCTGCCAAGGAGGGTGGGTTTTGGGTTATGTTGTTTTAAGGGATTGTTGTTGTTGTTTTTTTTTTTTGTTTTTTTTTTTTTGTTCTGTGTTTGGGATCCATGCCTGGTCCGCCATCAGTGCGCATTTCCTGTCTTTCAAGCATTATGCATAACTTTCTTCAGACATGATAGCATCTAACAGTACAGTGGAAACTATGGGTGATTTAAAATTTTGCAGCTGGAATTGCAAAGGCCTCAACAATCCCATCAAGCGCAGTAAGGTACTACACCATCTTAAACATCTAGGAGCCCAAATTGTCTATTTACAAGAGACTCATCTTAAAAATTCAGACCAAAGAAAGCTGTAGTGCAGTTGGATTGGTCAGAGTTATCAGTCTTCATTCCACGGCAAGACCAAGGGAGTGGCTATTCTGTTGCACAAATCAGTCCCCTTTGAATGCACAAGAACAATAACGGATCCAAATGGGCGTTATCTCATTGTTGTTGGGAAACTGTGCCACACTCCAGTCATGCTCATCAATGTTCATGGTCCAAACTGGGATGACGAGGGCTTCTTTAAATCCTTATTCTCTAATTTACCAGACATATCCTCGCACCTCCCTATATTTGGAGGAGACTTTAATTGCTGGCTAGACCCAAAACTTGATCGCTCTTCTAGTCGAAGTTGTTTACCCTCACGGTCAGCCAAAATTATCCAAATGTTTAAGGAGCAATTTTCCGTAATTGACCCTTGGCGATATCAAAATCCCACCGCTAAAGCCTATTCATTCTTCTCAAATCTCCACCACACTTTCACCCGTATAGATTATTTTCTTGTTGACAACCGATTTCTGCCTGAGATAAAATCCACCTCATATGAAGCAATTGTTATTTCAGATCATGCTCCGGTCACTATGACAGTAAATTTTGTAGATATGAATAACAGCCGCACTCCATGGCGCTTTAACAACCGTCTTTTGTCAAATGACGACTTTGTTAAATCTATATCAAAACAAATAGATTTCTTTCTTAGTGTCAACAAGACCCCGGGAGTGTCAGCTTCACTGCTATGGGAAACTCTCAAGGCCTATATTAGAGATGAAATAATCTCATACACTAACTACGAGAGAAGATTAAAAAACACTAAAATTAAAGAATAAACGAAACGCATCAGTCAGCTTGACTTGATCTACGCATCCTCCCCGTCACCTGACCTCTATAAGGAGCGCCTTTCCCTAAAAACTGAATTTGAACTATTATCCACAGACCAAGCGACTGAGATGTTATTAAAATCTAAATTCAACTATTACGAGCATGGTGATAAGGCCAGTAAATTATTAGCATATCAGTTACGACAGATTTCAGCCTCACGAAAAATAACTCAAATTAAAACACCTTCTGGAATAGCAACTGATCATAAAAAGATAAACGATGAGTTCAGAGACTTCTACAAAATCTGTACAAGTCAGAGAATAAGGCAGATATTTCAGATTTTGAAAGTTTTTTCAGATCACTTGATATTCCTTTTGTACCCCCAGAACTAGTTAAAAACATGGACTCAAGCATCACTAAAGAAGAGCTTTCCACTGCAGCCGGTTCCATGCAATGTGGAAAATGCCCAGGACCGGATGGTTACTCATTAGAATTTTATAAGAAATTTTTACACAAATTAGCCCCAACCTTGGTCGACATGTTTAACGAATCATACGAGTCACTTAAACTACCACAAACTCTTACACAGGCCTCTATTTCCCTCATTCTGAAAAAGAACAGAGACCCTCTGTCATGTGCTTCTTACCGCCCCATCAGCCTCTTGAATGTTGACTTTAAACTATTATCCAAACTTCTAGCTTTACGTCTTGAATCGTCACTCCCGGTAATTATTTCTCCTGATCAAACAGGCTTCATTAAAAATAGACAATCTTTTTTTAACTTGAGAAGGTTAGTCAACATAATCTATACCTCATCCAGTCACATTACTGCTGAAGCTGTTATATCTCTTGACGCAGAAAAAGCCTTTGACCGGGTAGAGTGGCCATACCTTTTTTACACTCTTGACAGATTTGGATACAGCAAGAGATTTATTAACTGGATTAGATTGTTGTACTCCTCACCTCAAGCCTCTGTACGTACAAACAACAATAATTCAGAACACTTTTCGCTCTTCAGATCCACCAGACAAGGATGCCCTTTAAGTCCACTGCTGTTTGCTATTGCAGTCGAACCTCTGGCTGTAGCCCTACGTTCTAATCCTAAAATCACTGGCATAACAAGAAATGGCGTGGAGCACAAAGTCTCACTTTATGCAGATGACCTCTTATTATACATTTCTAACTTATGCACGACGGTGCCGGAAACACTCAAGGATGTGGGGACCTTTTCTGGTATATGCAAGGACAATGCACTTGACTGTCACTTCATGAACATCTTCCCTTTTATTTCTTGTTTATTTTAAATGCTTGTTTAGATTGATAATGTTATTATCTATGTGGGGTGGGGTGTGTGTATGTGCGGACCAGGCATGTTTTGTTTTGTTTGTGTTTTTTTTTTAATATATATATATTTTTTAATTTTTTAATTTTTGTTTTTATTTTTTTTTTATTTAATTTTTTTTTTTTTTTTTTTTTTATTTATTTTGTTGTGGTGTCTTTTATTTATTTATTTTGTCTTAGTTCTTCTTACCTTTTCTGTTAATTATACAAGAATGTATCTTTTCATTTTTATTTTATTTTTATGAATATACTGTATATGTTTGAGTGCGTGTGGATATATATGTATACTTTTATTTGTACAGCGGCAAAAATGTTATTTCCCTTCTTTCTTCTTTCATATTTTTATTTTCTTTTATTATTATCTATTTTCTATGTATCATTCCATTTAAGCTGTTGAGCTGTACTTATTGTTTTATGTAAAAAATCAATAAACAAATATCTTAAAAAAAAAAAAAAAAGAGAATAACGAGGAAAAGAGTGAAAAGAGAAATATCCTACGGGACCTACCGTGGCCTAACTCCGATAGAGGGGCGGTAGGATATATGATTCCTTCGGGACCAGACGTGGCTGTGGACAAAACAGGGTGCTGGCAGTGGTCGTAATACAATAAGAAACATTTGGTGAATACACAATTCCTTCGGTAACAGGCGTAGTTGTAAGAAAACACAGTAATCGCGTGAACTGTGTAAGAAACAATACGGTGGCAGTGGTTGTTATACAATATAATAGAAATTTAAATTTATGTGATACATTAGAAAATATTTGACGAAGCACAATTCCTTCGGGACTATGCGTAGCTGTAAAGACGCAGTACGATAGCAGTGGTTGTGATACAATAAATTTAAATTCTGAGTTAATGAGTGGACTGGTTCCGGAACAAGTCCAAGAGGATATAGTTGAATATATTGAGGTTGAGGTTGAAGGAGACGGGAATATCATTGAATTGGGAGTTGACGATTTACTTTTTGACGGAGACATGGGAGAAGCGTGGAATTAGTTTGATTCATCCAAATTTAACATGGCATGGAGTTGTTTGAAATTGAATTAAACCCAGAAATTGAACACATTTCTAGTAAATCAACAAGAATTAAGTTCCGAATCACAAGCTGTTGTTATAGATTCTGATCTAGTAGCAGAAGAAAGATTTGGGAGTAGATTTGGTTTGACTGAAGAAGAAGGAAACGGTGAAGTTACACTTGAATTGATTTTTGATCAGATTGAAGGGTTGAAGAAAGATTTGCGGAGTGTGTGGAAAACGAATTTACTAATTTTCGTAATATTCATGGTGGCTATTCCAAGCATTCTTATTGGATTAGTGCTGGGATATAACAAAAACTAAATTAACAGTGCGGATTGTGACAAACTGTGCGGATTGTGTGAGTTCAAGAAACAATAATCTGTTTAAAAAAAAACAAAAAAAAACAAAATTAACAGTGCGGATTGTGACAAACTGTGCGGATTGTGTGAGTTCAAGAAACAATAATCTGTTTAAAAAAAAACAAAAAAAAAACAGATTTACTGTTTGCTGAATTTGTGTGTGCGTAGGGTGTTCGGGACACAGCAAGTTACTTAAAAAAAAATAAAAAACACGGTGACTGTGTTGTCCTCCGAGCACACCTAAAATGGCGAATGTGGGGGATCAGTGGGCTAAAAGAATAAAAGCTAAGGTTAAAGTAAGTAAGGATTATGAAAAGGGGGATGGGAAAGTAGCGGATAAACTGTTAAATAGATGGACGGTTGAAGGCTGGATGGGAGCCGGAGGGCCCCTCAATCAAAAAGCCCTCGAGATCATAGCTAAAGATCTCAGAGAAAGGCATCTTAAAGCAAAAATAGATGCAACAGAAGAAGGATCTGCTGGTGGAATGATAAAAAGACATCTGCCAGAAAACATTTTGAAATGGTAAAAGCAGAATCAAGAGTAGGAGGAGTAATAATTCAGACGTGCTATGAACAGCGCCACTTACAGCCCAAAGCTAAAACTGCAGACGCACCCTCCCAGAAAGACAAAGAAGCCGATACGCCCATGCTGGGTTGTACCCCACCCTCGCTGCATTAAATATTTCTACATCTGCACCCGCGCCAACAACCAGTCTTGCTGATTACATCACGCAACCTGATACTTCCGATATTACTCCACCTCCTCCGCCTCCATATGCTGCATTTGGTACACCCACTCACCTCTCTGCCCACAATCCATTTCTTGAGCAGGTCCAGATCCAGCCAACACCGCCATCTGCTGTCCAAGCACCGCTACTACAAACAACAAATGGAAGCATCACAGTAGATGAGGTGGTAACTCAGAATGAAATAAGAAAAAGACTTGAAGCCATGACTAAATTCTTGAACAGAGCCGACGGACAAGTATCAAACTTAGAAGGCGTGAGAGGAGGCAGCCTAACCATTAAAGATGTTGATGAATTTATGGCATCTCACCTACAGGATACCATACCAAGTTCTCCCACAGTAGGAGACTACCAGGAACAAGAGGATGACTTCCACCCCAGGCGGAGTCGCCGCACAGGTTATTCTGAAAAGCATTTCACCCGCAGGAACTCTACCCCAGCATCCAAAGATAAAAAACAGGAGGCCTACCCGGGAAGCGGAACAATCCGGAAGACCTCCATACAAGTAAGCCCGATACCAAATGAATCTCCAAGCTCTGCAAATGTCACAGATTCAAGCGAAGATGAGCTGCCTTCCTCCACCGTACGAGTCTACAAAAGACAGTACCCTCTCACCCCTGTGCAGATGGCTGGAATCACGCCGACAATTCAAGGTCTGGTAGACGCAGGTGTTATCTATCCTTGCAGATCTCCATGGAACACACCCATTCTACCCGTGGAGAAAGCTGGGGGCAAAGGTTGGAGAATGGTTCAAGACTTCAGAATGATCAATGACAACACCATCCCTGATGTGCATCCTGTCCCGGACCCACATCTCGCACTGAGCAGTCTGAGCCCGGACCTAGTGTATTTTACAGTCATTTATCTGGCTAACGCATTCTTCAGCATCCCTTTGGACCCTAGGTCGCAACCTATCTTTGCCTTCACGTTTGCAGGTCAACAGTATACCTACAGTTGACTGCCCCAAGGCTTCAGAGACTCTCCTGGAATCTTCAACAGAGCACTGAAGACACACCTCTTAGAACTGCCCCTCCCTGAAGGTGTCGTTCTGATCCAATATGTCGATGACCTCCTCCTGGCCGGGAGGACGGCTGAACTCTGCCTGTCGGCAACAGAAGATTTTCTTAAACTTTTGCAGATAAAAGGCTACAAAATCAAGAAAGAAAAAGTCCAGTTATGCCGCAGAGAAGTGACATTCCTGGGAAGACTCATCTCAGCTGAAGGACTTGGCGTCTCATCAGCACACAGACAATCTATCCTGCACCACCCCAAACCAACTACTGTATCAGGTATGCTCTCTTTCTTGGGCCTTACAGGATACAGCAGGTCACACATTCCTGACTACTCGCCAAGGACTGCCCCGCTCAGAGCGCTGATCAGTGAAGTGGGTGCAAGAAACCTGAACGCCCTCCTCAACTGGACAACAAAGGCAGGAGAAGCCTTTACCGACGTCAAACAGGTACTGGCTCAAGCAGCAGCACTTATGCCCCCTGACTACAAGTTACCATTTCATCTTGATGTTTCTGAACAATACTCTCATCTTCATGGAGTATTGTATCAGAAAAAAGGGGGAGAAAGAAGAGTGTTATTATATCACTCATCAAAACTGGACGCCATCGAAGCAGGCCAGCCTGCCTGTACAAGGTACATTGCAGCACTAGCAAAAACCATTGCTAAAACAGCAAATATTGTTATGTGCCACCCTCTTGAGATCCACATTAACCATGGAGTGTCAGCCTTCCTAACAAGCAAAGAGTTTACTTTCTCCACAGCAAGAAAAACAAAAATCCAGCGTACATGCACTCAACCCCACATCACCTATGTCACAGCCGACAGAAACATGGCAGGTAACTTTGGAACAGGTGAACCACATGTCTGTGAAGAACTCGCCATAATGGAAAACAAGATCAGGAGGGACCTCCTAAACACCCCATTAAAGGCACCAGATATGTGGCTTTACACAGATGGATGTTGCTACAGAGGAAGTGATGGCCTGAACAGAGCCTCATATGCAGTAGTTCAACAAATGCCGGACGGCTCGATCCACACTGTCAAAGAAGGAGTTATTCCACAACCAGCATCAGCTCAGTTGGCTGAAATCGAGGCTCTCATTCAAGCACTCACTTATGCAGAAGGACAGACAGCTAATGTCTACACTGACTCAGCCTACGCTCATGGAGCAATTCATGTAGATGCACCAACATGGGAAAGAAGAGGATTCATGACTGCTAACAACACTCCCATCCGCCACCAAGATGCCATTCAAAGACTGGTCAAAGCAGTGTCGCTCCCCAAAGAAGTTGCTGTCATGAAGTGCAAAGGTCATGATCGGTACAGTAACTCCAGAATAGCCAAAGGCAATGACGCTGCGAACGAAGCTTCCAAGAAAGCCGGAGGCTATGGAGCAGGTATTATGATTCTCAAACCAACAGAACCAGACGACAACAGGCTAACGCTGAAACAACTTAAGGAACTCCAAGAAGCTGCAGGTCCATATGAATGGTCAGAATGGACAAGAAAAGGTGGAACCAAAGACCCCACAGGCTTGTGGAGGTCACATGATGGAAGAATCGTTGCACCTGCCAAACTTGTCCAACTACTCCTACCAGAAGCGCATGGAAAGACCCATGAAGGGCAAAGACAGACATTCTTGCGCATAAGTGCCCTGTGGTGGCACCCACATTTAGAAAGCATCTCTAAACTGTTCTGTGAAGAATGCACTACTTGTGGTCAACACAACCCAAAGAAACCATTTAAAACACCAATGGGCTCTTATCCAGTACCTACAGCTTGTTTCCAAGATATTAGTATAGACTATACTGATATGGGAATAGAACAAAGGGTGCAGGGTAAGAGATACATGTTGGTAATGGTAGACAGATTTTCTCGATGGGTGGAAGCTATTCCCACCAGACATGAAGATGCCAAAACAGTTGTTAAATGGCTACAAACAGAACTCATCCCCAGATATGGGGTTCCTAGACGCATTCGGTCCGATAATGGAACACATTTCAATAACTCCATGTTGCATGAAATCGAACAAAGCCTAGGGATTACTCACAGTTATGGGTCAGTCTATCATCCTCAATCTCAAGGCCTCGTTGAAAGAGCTAATCAGACACTTAAAGCTAAGATAGCTAAGGTTTGTGCTAGTTCAAATTTGAGTTGGGTTGAGGCTCTCCCTTTGGCCCTCATGGCTATGAGGACCTCCAAAGGAGGTGGCACTCACCTAACACCACATGAGTTGTTGACAGGTCGGCCGATGCCTGGTCCGCCCAGAGAGGGAGGTCACGTGCCCCCTCTGGACGTCAGTTTGATTGAAAAATCAAGCTACATGCAAGAACTAACATCTTTGGTTTCAGCTCTCTCTGCACAGATTTCCAGAGCCCTGGTGAAGGAACCAGCTGAACCAGAACATCGGGTCAAAATAGGTGACTGGGTCAGGGTCAAGGTCCACAAGAGAAAGTGGTCGGAACCCAGGTGGACTGGACCATTCGAAGTAAAAGAGGTGACATCACACTCGGTCCAGGTCAGAGGTAAATCAGGCGCACCCTGGCACCACCTGACACATTGTGCCCCAGCACCTAACCCAACCAGAACACTTTCAGAAGTAAGAGCCGATTTGGCAAACTTAGAATCTCCAATTCGGAACAAAGATGAATGTGAACAGAGTCCTGCGGAGATTGATGGGGACTCCACCCCCAGTAAATGAGGATGGGGGCCGCCGTCATTTCTCATGGAAAGATCACTTCCCTTGTGGAAGAATTTAATTATGTCTTTAGGAGTTTCTATCGCTGTCTTTCTCGCTATCCTTGTTACATGTGGATGCTGTTGTATCCCGTGCATCCGGACGCTGTTCAGCCGCCTGATCGTCACTGCCGTGTCCAAGGAGAAGCCCACCGACCCACCTGGTGGCCTATTTCCTTTACTCCCTCAGAACTCTGATGGGGATGCTGACAACAGTGACGCTGAGAGCAGTGATGTGTCCACCATTGACGGGGCGTTCCTTACCATCAATGGAGTGGTTGTCTACCCACCCCCTGAACGCCTACCGTATGATGGATCAGACATAGAACCTGAACCCATGCATGACAGCACTTATGACAATGGGTGGCATTAATTTCATATATTTTTTGACTCACATACTTGCGCTGGTAACGTTTATTCACAGATATGTATTTTGACTCACATACTTAAGCGCGGGTAGCATTTAGTCACACCAAGTAGGTGTGAAAAGGGGGATTTAATGAGTAAAATACATGTGTGGGTCTTAATCATTAAAGGGGATATTCTTTAATTTATTCATACAAATGTGTTATACGTGCTATGCTTATATAACTGCAATACTATGCAATAATCTGTTTGTAGAAAACTACTGAGGTAAACACACAAATTCATAATTGCGACTCAGCCCCGACACTGCACCGAAGGATCCGAGGTCAGCGAGAGGAACCTCCCTGTTTCATAACCATCGGCATGCCAGTTGATAACGGTACCCTGGTAACCATCAGAACAGGAACATGACAATTAGACTTGGGGCTTGACACCGAGAGACACCGATGGACCCATTCCATCCGTAAGGGGGAGCAACGGCGAAGGAAGGATCCAAGTGCTCCAACCAGGCCGCGTATCGCTAAGCAACGCCCGCCTGCATCTTTGATTTTGACCAATGTTAATCTCAAGATTCTCTTACAAACGAGTCTGCGCACTCTGCTTAGGTATCCTTTTCAGAACAACAACTCACCTGAGAGGTTGTTCCGCTTAGGTCCGTGCACGTTGGACTGCCGGCATATATCTGCTCTTAAGCTTGAAATAAAGCATTTTGTTTTTAAACTTTTAAAATTCTCCGACTGCCTGATTTCCAAATTCACAACACAATCTACCGTCCACCTGGTCCTGCGGCGATGTTCTTGAAAGACTTTAGTGACTTCTTATCTTGCATTTTTCAAATGGAATCCGTCCTTATTCTTGGAGACTTTAATCTTCATGTTGATGACGTCACATCTTGTTCTGCTAAAGAACTTTTAACTTTAACAGAAGCCTTTAATTTTGAGCAACATGTTTCTGAACCCACTCATCAAAAAGGCCACATTTTAGACTTAGTTTTTACTCTTGGCCTGGACATTTCTAATGTATCTGTACATGATGTCCATCTGAGTGATCATTCTCTTGTATTGTTTAACCTGGACTTCATCCCTGAACCTAAGCCTTTGAAAGTTAGGTCTCAGAGGCGTGTCATCTCAGCCGATACTGCAGACAGTTTTTCTGCTATGTTTGACCGTCTTTCCTTTGATGACTGCCCAGACGTGGACAGTTTGATTCACTGTTTCACTGATCATTGTGTTGAAATACTGGATCAAGTGGCACCTGTTAAATCGAACTTGAAAATTCAGAAAAAACGGTGCCCTTGGACAAATGAAGATCTCCTGAGTCTGAAGAGACTTTGTCGAAAGACTGAGCGTCTCTGTAAGTCCACTAAACTTGAGGTGCATAGACTTCACCTCAGGGATCTATTGACTTCTTACAATGAGATGGTAGAAAGTGCTAGATCTGATTACATCAGAAAACTGGTAGCAGCAAATAGGAAAAACCCCAAAGTTTTGTTTGACACGATTAATTCTCTCGTGTCTCCTGCTCCTCAAATCACGCCTGTCTTCTGTGAAGCTGACAGCAATGCATTGTTGAGATTTTTCATTGACAAAATTAAATTGATCAAAGAGAAAATCTCTCCCCCTTTGTTTGGAACCCCTACTGTCTCTGAGCCCCTCTCCTCCTCTTGGTCCTCCTTCACTGCTGTATCTTTGGGTGATATTTCGGCACTAGTGAACAAGATGAAACCCTCCTCTTGCTCAGATGACGTCCTTCCGTGTAGGCTTTTTATCAAAGTATTTGATGTAATTGGTCCCTGGGTTACCAATATGGTGAACCTCTCCCTTTCCACAGGGGTTTTTCCCAATGCATTTAAACATGCCATTGTGGAGCCTCTGCTCAAAAAACCAGGCTTAGACCCAACTGACCTCAGTAATTTCAGGGTGTTGTATTTGATAAAGACATGTCTCTTGTTCGACATTGCAGAAAACTGACCAGAAACTGTTTCCTTCAACTGAGAAAAATCTCTAAATTTAGGAAAATGTTGTCGGAACATGATCTGGAGCTTGTAATCCATGCGTTTGTTTCTTCTCGTCTGGACTATTGCAACAGTTTGTTTTCATGTCTTAACAAGAAGGAGCTGTCTCGTCTGCAGTTGATTCAGAACTCTGCAGCGAGAATTCTGACCCGCTCAAGTAGAAGAACTCACATCTATCCGGTCCTTAAAACTCTTCACTGGCTTCCAGTTTCTTTCAGGATCAACTTCAAAATTCTGGTTCTTACTTTCAAAGCTATTCATGGTCAGGCTCCTCCTTACATCACTGATCTGATCCAGCCTTACACCCCAGCTCGGGCTCTGAGGTCTGTGGATCAAAATCTACTTATGGTTCCACGCACACGGCTCAGGACCAGAGGAGAGAAATCTTTTCAGGCTGTTGCTCCTAAGCTTTGGAACGATCTTCCTCTCTCTTTGCGCTTGATGGAGTCTACTGACTCCTTTAAGAAACATCTTAAGACGTTTCTATTTGTTCAGGCTTTTCCTTGAATTTCTCGAACTCCTGTGTTGTTCTCAGTATTATCTTGATCTTTAAAGTATATACTTTTTTGAGTATTGTTTTGATTGTTAAAGCGCTTTGTGACCCTGGTCTCGAAAAGCGCTATATAAATAAATATTACTGACCAAAAAAAGCGTTCGACAAGTCAATCACGGAGAAGAATTTAGAGTCAGTTTGAAAATAATTCAACAGTGTGTGGATTTGGCATGTTTGGTGCCCTCTGGAGGATGAGACTTCTGAATCAGATTCAATTGTGTTTTTATGAAACGCCTCGTCCTCCCCTCCCCGTCAGTCTTTATGAGACTGACATTCTCTGGCCACATGGCCTTGTTTTATTGTCAAAACCATGAGGACGACGAACACGATCATTTCGCTCCATCCTTCCGTGATGCCATTTAAAGACATGATAAACAAACAGCAGTCGAGACTTAAATAATTTCAACGGCTAAATATGTTAATGTCATACTTTCATTTTACTTTATTTTTGTGTCATTTAAGTCGAATTAAAGTGTTGAGAACAACACAAAACACAACAATCAACTACATTTCAAAACATATTTTCTGAAGTTTTACTGAAAAAATATGAGCCCTCACCTTCACACACAGACACACACACACATGTACACACTCATGCAGCACACAGATGGTGAGATTTTAGTCATGACTAAACTATAAAGTCTAAAACATTCTGTAGCTTTTAATAACATTCCTGCTGCACCACAAGAACACACACACATTCTTAAGTTATTTAAGAAATTATTTTATAGTTAAGATTATTATTATTATTCACTCATTCTCTTCATTCTCTCTCTTTATTCTCTCTTCTTCCTCCTCTATTTCTTCTCTCTCTTCACTTCCTATTCTACTTTTTCTACATTCTCTTCTCTTTCTCTTCACTTCCTCTTCTCTTTCTTTTTTCTACATTATCTTCTCTTTCTCTTCACTTCCTCTTCTCTTTATTTTTCTACATTCTCTTCTCTTTCTTTTTTCTACATTCTCTTCTCTTTCTTTTTCTACATTCTCTTCTCTTTCTCTTCACTTCCTCTTCTCTTTCTTTTTCTACATTTTCTTCTCTTTCTATTCACTTCCTCTTCTCTTTCTTTTCCTACATTCTCTTCTCTTTCTATAAAAATCTAAAATAATAATATTTTTTAAACTGAGATGATACTTCAAATGCGTCTAAATAGATACAAAACAATATATTCATAGATCAAAAATGAATGTCATAAAAACCTTTGACAAAATAGTATAATCATTTTAATAAATGTAAACAATAAATATATAATTTCATATTTCTTTGGCTAATAGATCTGAGTTATTTATTGTAAATGTCGACATAAGAGGTGAATTTCTCACGTTATTTATTTCATAAATTCAATACATAAAGGGTGAATTTTTCAAGTAAACTGTTTGTTAATTAGTTAAAAGTAGTTTTAATGGTATTAGTTGTTTTACTTTCTCTTAAAAAACATTTATTCATAGCTCTAGTTATTCTGCATTTTTGGTCTCGGGGAAGAGGTTTAGTTTTTCTCTTCTCAGGTTTTGTCTTGGTCACGTCTGAGTCAGAGTTTCCGGTCTGAGCAGTATTAACGGGGATCAGGATGGCGCATCCTGCAGCCCCTTGGTCTTGGTGTTGTTGGTTCAAGTACTTGGTGCAACCGGTATATCGTTGTTCCATTATCTGGGCAAGTTTATCAAACTCCCCTGTGAGCTCACCCCGTTTCATTTTTCGTTTCATTTGTTTTTTGCTTTTTATCAGTGTAGAACGGTCTTTTTGTCAATCTTTTACCTTTCCCAACTGTTGGTAAGGCGGACAAATACTGGTTGTTTAAGATTCACTCCCGTAACCAGACTTTTATTTGACAATCAACAAATGACAATCCTTAAGTTTTTACGGTCAAGGTTTTCAGGTAGCTCTTTTAATTTCTGGGACGTAACCACCAGAACAGGCCCCAACGATGGCTGTAAACCCGCACCACCGTATAACACCTCAACAATGCACGTTAGTTGAGTTTCGTTCGGCTTTCGAACCACCGCTGACGTGTGGGCTTTCTCCCGGAGATCAGATCCTCCGACTTTGCCCAGTTTTTCGTCATCCTCGCACCTCCAGAACAGTCGTAGCGATCCGGCTCGAAGGACCAAGTTGTTGGGAAAATTGTTAAGTTCTCGATGCCTGGACAGAGTAAAGAACAACCAGAGTCAAAACTTGTTACTGGCGAGGGGAGACACTCAGACCGTAGAGACCACGCTCAAACGATCCCAGTGAATACCAACGATCTGTGTCTCCCTCACGCTTTTTATTTAGTTTCACAGCTACATCAGCCACAACCAGGCTGGAACAGGTTTACAGATACGATGAACGTCGATTAGAAAGGGCACACGTGCTGGCAGGGGTTGATCTTCGGTTGGCAGGAATAAGACAAGGACCATATACAGTTTGTTGATTAAACGTCATGGTATGTGGTTTTATCGGTAATGATGCACAAGTTTTATCAGTAATGATGCACAAGTTTTATCAGTCACGAGGCACCAACTTGTGAGGGACAAACATTTTAATCACTTAAATTCTTATAACATACACTAATTAGTTTTTCAAATTTATTTTTTAAATTTTCAAATAACTGTTTTCATGCAATTTTTCACATACTTTTTGTAATAACTTTGTAATTACAACTCTAATGGTCACCAAGTTCATGTCACTTAAGGAGTACCTTCATATCAAGTTACTACAGTCTACATTTTTTCAAATTTTCCTCTAAATTCTTTTATATCAATATTTCTTTGCAATTTTTCACATACATTTTTAATAACTTTGTAATTACAACTCTGATGGTCACCAAGTTCCTGTCACTTAAGGAATACCTTCATATGAAGTTACTACACTCATTCGTTTTTCAAATTTATTTTTGAAATTCTAAAAAAAATATTTTTATGTAATCATTCATGTAAATGTTGTAATACCTTTTTAATTACAACTCTGATGGTCACCAAATTATTGTCACTTATGGAGTACCCTCATATCAAGTTACTACAATCATTAGTTTTTCAAATTAATTTTTGCAATTCTAAAAAAACTATTTTTATGTAATCTTTCATGTAAATTTGTAATAACTTTTTAATTACTACTCAGATGGTCACCAAATGTATGTCACTTATGGAGTACCTTCATATTAAGGTACTACACTCATTAGTTTTTCAAATCTCTTTTTGAAATTTTCAAAATAACTATTTTCATGCAATTTTTCACATACATTTTGTAATGACTATGTAATTACAACTCTGATGGTCAAAATTTCATTTCAATTATGGAGTACTTTCATATGAAGTTACTACACTCATTAGTTTATCAAATTTATTTTTGAAATTTTCAAAATAACATTTTTTATGTACTTTTTCCACATACTTTTTGTAATAACTTTGTAATTACAACTCTAATGGTCAAAATTTCATGTCACTTAAGGAGTACCTTCATATCAAGTTACTACACTCATTAGTTTTTTTTAATTTATTTTTGAAATTCTAAAAAAAACATTTTTATGTAATCTTTCATGTAAATTTTGTAATAACTTTTTAATTACAACTCTGATGGTCACCAAATTCGTGTCACTTATGGAGTACCTTCATATTAAATTACTACAGTCAACTTTTTTTTCAAATTTTCCTCTAAATTCTTTTATATCAATATTTCTTTGCAAAATTTCACATACAGTTTTAATAACTTTGTAATTACAACTCTAATGGTCAAAATTTCATGTCACTTAAGGAGTACCTTCATATCAAGTTACTACACTCATTAGTTTTTTTTAATTTATTTTTGAAATTCTAAAAAAAACATTTTTATGTAATCTTTCATGTAAATTTTGTAATAACTTTTTAATTACAACTCTGATGGTCACCAAATTCGTGTCACTTATGGAGTACCTTCATATTAAATTACTACAGTCAACTTTTTTTTCAAATTTTCCTCTAAATTCTTTTATATCAATATTTCTTTGCAAAATTTCACATACAGTTTTAATAACTTTGTAATTACAACTCTAATGGTCACCAAATTCATGTCACTTATGAAGTACCCTCATATCAAGCTACTACTTTAGACTTTATTGTTGTTTATTTTCACCAGCAGATGGTGATAGGTTTTTTTGTTTTTTTTACATTGTTATCCTATTGCTGTACAAAGAGTGTTCGCACATATGTCCATGTTGTTCCTCAAAAGTTGAGGAAGCTGATACAGCTGCAAACCCTTTCGAAGTTGGTCAAGTATTGGTAGGAGACGCCAGTGAGCGTAAAACAATGGTTCTGAGGGGGAAAAGAAAAAAAAGAGAGCCTTTTCATTTCCTTAGATATAGTTACATATGCGATGTACTCTGACAACATTATTTGTATGGTGACTGAACAACCCTCAAATCAAAAAAGTTGTCTCTCCTGTTGGTCTTTTGCGACATCTTCAGGTGTCACGGATAGAGAAGTCCCCCTTGAGCAATGCATAAAAACGTCATTAATTGTTACTCATTATCATAAATGTGGGAAATTACCTGAAGTAGCCCTCCTTCCTTTGTTGTCAGGAGCATGCTTACATAATTTCTGTTCAATTCCAGACATCAAATCTGTAACGACGCAAGGTGACATTATCTACTATAATAACTATGAATTGATTTAATCCAAAACATTGGCTACCTGCCAGGAATTCCTTTCTGTGAGCTCCTGTGTCAATTTCTGGCTCTCCAACATATGATACACGGAGGGTGCTTTTAGGGGTGGTTTGTTTTTGTCGTAGTTGTTGTAAAGGTCTGAGGCTGCTCCACTCGTTGTACTAAGGGGTTTTATGGTCAAAAAAACGTGCTTAGCAACCTTTCCACGTCAAAGTCCATATGTATCAACACTGAAAAGAGTAGTACAACGTTCATAATTCCCTTTGTTCCCAAGGTGTACTTTGATCAATGTTACACAAGCTATGTACTACACCCTCATTTTTGAATAAAAAATGTGTTGATTGAACATAAACAGCGAAAATAGTTTGAAAGAGCTTTCCCAGCTGTGACATCAGATGAGGGACTGACTACAAAGTACAATGACAAAAGTAGTATTGAAAAATATTGTCTGATTTTAACTAGCAGACTTCCTTTCAAACTTTTTTTCCACAAATGTGTAGTAACTTGATATGATAATTTATCATAATGAGTAACAATTAATGACGTTTTTATGCATTGCTCAAGGGGGACTTCTCTATCCGTGACACCTGAAGATGTCGCAAAAGACCAAAACGAGAGACAACTTTTTTGATTTGAGGGTTGTTCAGTCACCATACAAATAATGTTGTCAGAGTACATCGCATATGTAACTATATCTAAAGAAATGAAAAGGCTCTCTTTTTTTTCTTTTCCCCCTCAGAACCATTGTTTTACACTCACTGGCGTCTCCTACCAATACTTGACCAACTTCGAAAGGGTTTGCAGCTGTATCAGCTTCCTCAACTTTTGAGGAACAACATGGACATATGTGCGAACACTCTTTGTATAGCAATAGGATAACAATGTAAAAAAAACAAAAAAACCTATCACCATCTGCAGGTGAAACTAAACAACAATAAAGTCTATAAAGAAGTTTGGATATTTCAAAATCATTTCAAATATCCAAACTTCAGTTTCAATATTATTGTTGTCAGTAAGATGAAAGACATGCACAGCAAGACTAAGCATTTTTATTCAAGTGATTCAGATTACTCTTAATATTTCTCAGACAATCCTACAATAATAATAACTACTACTAACTATTTACAAAAGACTAAAGACTTGTATGATACATTGAATTGTGGCTCAGTTATTTTTAGGTGCTGCATTTACTGTGTAAAGAAGGGTGACTTGCTTAAGTCTTACATTTTTCTGTCAGGGCTGCTGAGAGCTATCGCTATGTTGTCCTTTTGCCTTTGATTGTATTGAGTTTCCAGTAAATTACAGCTCAAAATTAACTTTTTTTTTTATGAGCCGGATGCAAACTACGTCATAGACCACTGCAGACCCGAATGGAGCTTGAAGGGCTCCACACGCTATTGCCTTGAGCAAGATGTCCTGAATTACTTTCAGGATTTTCTTCAGGAGCTGGAAGATGATGGTTTGCGGCCTCAACCCTTTGAATGATTTACGTTGTAATAGTAATGTACAGATGTTCATGATTGCTCTTCCTTTTTTCACAGGAAGAACTGGCCCAGACAGTGAAAGTGTGGACACTTCACCTCAGGGATCTGATGAATTCTTGTTGTGTCTCCTGCTCCTCAAATCACGCCTGTCTTCTGTGAAGCTGACAGCAATGCATTGTTGAGATTTTTCATTGAGCCCCTCTCCTCCTCTTGGTCCTCCTTCACTGCTGTATCTTTGGGTGATATTTCGGCACTAGTGAACAAGATGAAACCCTCCTCTTGCTCAGATGACGTCCTTCCTTGTAGGCTTTTTATCAAAGTATTTGATGTAATTGGCCCCTGGGTTACCAATATGGTGACCCTCTCCCTTTCCAAAGGGTTTTTTCCCAATGCATTTAAACATGCCATTGTGGAGCCTCTGCTCAAAAAACCAGGCTTAGACCCAACTGACCTCAGTAATTTCAGGCCTATTTCTTGTCCAAGATCTTGGAGAAGGTGGTGTCTGAGCAGCTGTCTTTGTTCCTGGATCAGAGCGACATCCATGAGAAGTTTCAGTCTGGCTTCCGTAAACATCACTCTACGGAGACAGCTTTATTGAAAGTGTCCAGTGACATCATGATGTCGGCTGACTCTGGTAAATCGACTGTTCTGGTTCTTTTGGATCTGTCCTCAGCCTTTGACACAGTTGATCACCAGATCCTGCTGAGAAGACTGAGGGATGAAGTGGGACTGTCTGAGTCTGTGTTAGAATGGTTCTCATCTTACCTTTCTGGGCGCAGTTTTAGTGTATCTGCCAATCAAATGAGGTCTGAATCGGCAGATCTGTTGTGTGGAGTCCCTCAAGGTTCTGTTCTCGGTCCTTTATTGTTTTTGCTGTACTTGATTCCCCTCGGTAAAATCATTCAGAGATTTCCTGATGTTTCTTATCACATTTTTGCTGATGACATCCAGCTCTACTGCTCTTTTGATCCAACTGAGCCCCAAAGGCTGAACAGCTTAGTCAATTGTTTGTTCGAAATCAAACAATGGCTGAGTGAAAACACTCTACAGTTAAATGTGGACAAAACTGAAACACTGGTGATTGCTCCTGATGATAAGGTTCCAGGGTTGAGTCAGTACTTGGGTGACTTAGGTCAGTCTGTCAAACTGAGCCTGAGAAACCTGGGTGTTGTATTTGATAAAGACATGTCTCTTGTTCGACACTGCAGAAAACTGACCAGAAACTGTTTCCTTCAACTGAGAAAAATCTCTAAACTTAGGAAAATGTTGTCGGAACATGATCTGGAGCTTGTAATCCATGTGTTTGTTTCTTCTCGTCTGGACTATTGTAACAGTTTGTTTTCATGTCTTAACAAGAAGGATCTGTCTCGCCTGCAGTTGATTCAGAACTCTGCAGCGAGAATTCTAACCCGCTCAAGTAGAAGAACTCACTCCGATCCTTAAAACTCTTCACTGGCTTCCAGTTTCTTTCAGGATCAACTTTAAAATTCTGGTTCTTACTTTCAGAGCTATTTATGGTCAGGCTCCTCCTTACATCACTGATCTGATCCAGCCTTACACCCCAGCTCGGGCTCTGAGGTCTGTGGATCAGAATCTACTTTTGGTTCCACGCACACGGCTCAGGACCAGAGGAGAGAAATCTTTTCAGGCTGTTGCTCCTAAGCTTTGGAACAATCTTCCTCTCTCTTTGCGCTTGATGGAGTCTACTGACTCCTTTAAGAAACATCTCAAGACGTTTCCATTTGTTCAGGCTTTTCCTTGATTTTCTGAAACTCCTGTGTTGTTCTCAGTATTATCTTGATCTTTAAAGTATATACTTTTTTGAGTATTGTTTTGATTGTTAAAGCGCTTTGTGACCCTGGTCTGGAAAAGCGCAATATAAATAAATATTACTTACTTACCTACTTACTTACCACTGAGTCAGAGAGTTGCAGAATGGTGTTGCAGTGGCTCATGGGGCAGGCACACAAGCCTGTACTGCCAAGTTAACGAGACATTTTCTAAATCACCATTTTGTTCAATCAGTTAGTTAATTAGTGTCCAATAATATTTTGCAAGTTAATCATGTTTGAATAAAGATTTGCTAACACACACAATCTAAGTCTAAAGATAAAGAACATTGATCAAAGACAAAAAAAAAAAAAAAAGGATAGAAAGATTAACATAGAATAGAATGTCAAGATATTTTCACTCCACTCCTGCCCCCAAACTCAGAATTGTACAATCTAATAGCACGAGGAATGAATGAGTCCTTGAGTCTATTAGTGTTGCATCATGGGAAGGAGCATTCGTGCACTCTATCTGCTTCTAGTCGAGAGAGTGCTCAGATCTCAGAAGAGAGAGAGAGGTCATAGATCCGACTCAAGGACGAGCGAGTCACCAATACGTGCACGCTCGTTGATCCTTTTTAGTCGCCACAGCATCATGTTTTACGCCCAACGTTAGCTTTTTGAGCTCGCTGTTGATTTTTGACTGTGGAGACAAATACTCCAATCCAGGTCTCATCAATGCCTAAGTCGTTCAACCGACTCCATCTACTTGTGCTACTGGTTAAAAAAAACGAAACAAAACAAAACTTGTTGCTCAATATCTTGACCGTATCTCGGAACACTGAGTCAGCTGCACCAAAGAATGACTCTCTTAGCATACCTCTGTTTTCAAAGGACTTTTTGTTAACGATAAGGTGAATCACCTGTAAAATATTTTGTTGTCCTTTGGCTGGCAGGGCTTTACACAACCAACAGTCAGTGTTTTATCAAGCATTACGAAGGATTGAAACCTATAACAAATATATTTTGATCTGTTTCTATCTACCACCTCCTCCAGTGATGTTGTAGCTATTTAAAGGAAACACTTATCGACACCATCCATTGATGTCTGGCACTTGAATGTTGCCGAATTCTAATCTGTATTGCAAAGTTAACGTGCAATAAACTTTCACATTTGAGTAACTCAAATATGTTAGAGAGCAGTTTAAAATAAACACAGCAGTAGCTGTAACCACTATGTCACACTAAGATGTAACTACTATATTATTTTCCACTTTATACTGTATAATTCACTTCAAACAAATTTACTTTTTAACTGTCCATTGCAAAACGTCAGACATTAAAATAAAAATTACATCGACAACAACAGCATTGAATACACCTTCTGGTCTCGACTGAATAAAATACTAAATAACTGCCTCAATTAGGCATAGCAAAGAATTAAATGATATATGTTGACATTAACAGAAGTCTTTATTGAAATAAGGTAAAAGGGTAACCAAATTAAAGAGCCTTACCTGGATGGTGACAGATAAGAGTGTAAGTTAAAAGTCGTGTTACGAACATCCCTGTTTCAGTTTAATGCTCATCAATACGTATATATGAACGATACAAACATGTATTGTCTAATACATGTTTGTATTGTAAAGTACATGTTTGCATTATACACTACATGTTCTGGAAACGCTTTGAGGTCCCCCAGGAAGAGCAAGACGATGAGGCTGGGTTGAGGAAAATCTGGGCCTCCCTGCTGAAATTGCTGCCCCTGCGATCGCAACCCAGCTAAGCATAAGAAAACAAGAGGAACAATCAATATTTTATCCTTGTTTGAAAGAGTTTTTGATAATATATTTATCCTGTCAAGTATAATCTCTTGCGTCACATACATACCCACCAGTATTGGACAGGCGCTTTACAAATAGTTCACTCACTGATCATAAAATAATCAATGTAGCTGAATGGCACTGGTGTGAAAGGTTTGCCATTTTTAAATGTGGTTGGACTAGAAATACCAGTTTCAGTGACGCCCTTATCTATATTCACAAAAGTATCACTAACGCTTTAGAACTTTAAGATTATGCAAATTTAGACCTGACACTGCTGACATCTGTACATTTCAAATAGTCTCGAATAACTATTTTTTGGTCGCACTTAAAATCCAGTGATTATTATTATATTATTTTTATTTGACTTTTACTAATGAGCGAGTTTCCTTCTATAATATGGTGGAGGTGTGTATTTCTTCCTTTAATTGATCGTTTTTGTTGTGAAATTGGGGTTCTGCCAGATGGCTGAATGGAGTGAAGGGGCTATTTTATACATATCCATTTGTTTTACCTCCAGAACTCACACAACATTTTCACCATTTAGTTTCAGGCAGTCGACACACAGCTGGTTTCCTTCAAATGCCCTGGTCTCAGAAATTCTCTGAAAAATTCAACTAATTATTGATCAGACAGGGTATAATGAGATCAAAGGTAACCCAGATAAAAGCAATGTCTCTTTTAATTTAGAATAAATGATACCATCTTCATCCTGATCTTTACTGTTCTTGCATGTTCGTGGCAAAGGCACCAACCACAAATGATAGATATATATTAAAAAAAAAACTTTATTTCATCCATGACAATAAATAATTTACAATTGTTATTATTTACAGTAAATAACTGCTGATTTATACAGTGAAACCGCAAGTTTGGGTTCTTACAGGACAAAAACTTGCAAGCTTTTGAAAAACTTATCAATACATTTTTGGTCAAACCAAAATTAACTTTTCTAGGTAACTATTCCTCAGGTATGATCTACATACAAGGCTACCCCCTAAAACTACCCCTTACAATAATGGAGGTGAAGGTTGAGCACCCCCGTATTATGTAGCCTCAACAAGTGCTTGAACTCCCGTGGCATTGAATGGACTTGAGCATTGGTTGGTGAATCATCATAGTAATGTTGAAATAGAGAATGCAATTCTGTTGGGTGGTTTCTATATGGCCAGAAACCATAAACATCTACTTTGGAACAAACTTCTAATGCGAGGCTAATTATCATAAAACCAGAGCTGAGTCGTGGAGCATTTAAATCTCTGACGCGCCAGAATTTTGCCAGTTTAGTCAGATATACGGGATTAAAGAAGACTACATGAGCTGGGATGTCAAAGTCCTCAAGTGTGTAAAGCGCCCGATAGGAGATCTCTAAACTAGACTCATAGGAAAATGCAGGTATGAGAACCATTGCATTTCCATAGTCATGCAGTTTTTCAGCAAAAGGTCGACGCCTCCCTAGTAGGGATTTATATCTGTGGAGAGAGAGCATCTGTGAGAAGGTACAATATTTGAACTACACACTCATACTTACGTAGCAAGTAGGATGCTTGGGTTTACTGTCACGAGATTAGTCTTTTGTCCAACATCTGTTGCAAATTCTTCTTTCAAAGGTGGTAAATTACACCTAGTTTTGCAAAATATGAAAATATTAACGATATTTGTAGTAAAATACAAATTATTTCTGCACAAATGTCTTACCGAAAAACAAAGTCAGCTGAATCGATCATCTTTCCACAATTACTGCCAGCTAGGATTCCTCCATTTCCAACAACGGTACAAGTGTTATGGGTTTTATTTCCAAAAGGATGCGTCTGAAAATGTCAATCATAAAAAAAAGCCAACCAAATAACAGTAACATTCTACTATGCATTGAGTCCCTCAAAGATCATGTCATAACAATTACATGCATCAGACGGATCAGCATAACATCAATGGTAAAAAACGTCATAAAATAATTACATTTTATTACACAACGCATGAATCGAGATTTTATTTACAAATTAAATTATTAAATATATTTACATTTTTGTTTTGAAGATCAAGTTTTTTATTCCAAACAATTATGACTACTATCTTTGTAATCTATTCACATTAATTAACAAATGTTTTATATTCAGTTGACATTCAGACTTATGGACGACTTACTGAAGAAATAGATAAACCCTAGCTTTAATCAAAACTGAAATAGAAATGTAAGGAAAAAAATGTATGATTGGTAAGCATTTGTTATATAAGTTCATTAAAACTACATATATGAAGTTGTGTATATTTTCATCATTTTGTATTACATTAACACATTTCTATTAGGAACAGTTTTCATTCGTGGATAAATGATCGATGAAATGTCTGAAAAAAGAAAACATTTCCTCTTTAATGTAACCAACATTACATTTTTTGTCATTCCACTAGTGAAATTTTTAGCTGGGAAAAGCATCATATTAATAACTTATCTAGAGGGAAAGTCATTCTGACATGGACCCAGCGGATCTTTGGACTCTGGAATGTCACTGGAACACTTTTTTTCTTAGTTGTTACAAAACACACATGCATTTCTTAACAAAGTGAGAGAAAAGCTGTTGGTTTTGTCGGTAGCTTAAAAAAACAGTCCTTCCCCTGAAAACATCTTATCTAGTCAAGTTAAAATGATAGTGTGAGTTTCACTACTGACCATTGAAAATGAAACCAATTATTACAGTAAAAAAAAAAGGAAAGTTTTTTTCTAACTAATACTTTAGATAATTATCTAAACATTAAGCAGCATATTAAGTCAGGGGACTTACTAAGTCACTCATTGCTAAGGTCTATTCAAGTCCTGATCCAAGGTAAGATGAAAAAAGGGCATCCATATAAACCTACTAAAAGAACAAGGGCTTTAAAATCACAACTAGCCCTTTATGTACCACTTTCTAGCTCCTGCTATGTACCAGATGGCAAAAACAAGGAATTTAGAGTTCTGCCGACTCATCGGAGCGAACCTCTGTCACACCGTGGTGAGCTCACTGGCCCCTTCCTCACCTGTCTCCTCCCTGATTGCCTACCTATTGTTTCCACCTGTTTTTGTTCTTGTTGAATTTGTTTTGTAAGACACCTTAGCCCTTGTTTTTTCCCCGAGTTGGAGCACCCTTAGTTTGTTGTTTTGTAGACATTGATCTCTCTCCTGTTGGAGTGATTTTCTGTTTGGCTTTTTTGAATCTATTAAAAGACTGATTAAGCATCTCTACGTCTGAGTCCTGTGTTTTTTTTTTCTTACCTTGGGGAACAAACTGAAAAGCTCTTTCTTGATCAAAAGACGCTTTAAGGACATTTCAAACTTGATCATGGATCCAAGTGGAGAGTTGTTTTGGGTGTTGATTGCATCGTCAAAACCATTGCAGTCCTTGTGCAACTTGGTTCTGTAAAATGATAAAGAATTTGCTGTATTATAATGAGCATCAAACGGTTCAAATATAGCATGTCTTTTAAGGTACATAGTCTTTTCTTTATGCATATATAGATTAAGGCTGAATTCCAATTTGAACTGAGGCAAAAATGAAATGCTAAAATTGAATGTACATTTATTAGATACTAACCTGCCCTGATAAAATATGTTTTGTATGTTTTTGTTGAGTGGATCGCCTTTGACAACCCTTTATCTTTTCAAATTGGCATTTAAAGCACTCTCACACAGTCTTTTATTGTCTCTCAGCTGGTTTCTTTCATTCCCTGTCTTCTTTTTTTTAGAAATGCATTGTTCCTTGTCTGTAGTTTACTAACATTAACTAGTAGACATTGGTCCTTGATTGATTCTAAACAATACCGGTTCAATATACCTGTGCCTTCAATGTTTTTCCAAATTGTAACCATTATTCAGTTGAACTGGATCCTTTTTAAAACTTTTTTTTTTATAAACTATGGTTGTATGGTTCTTCTTACTGTAGTTCCTGGTAATTCTGTTTATCCATCTTCCAAGAGTTGGAGGAATGTCCTTTTACTTCTTTAATAGCTTTCCTGTGAAAATAGTGAGATTTCAGGTCAGCTTGTCATGATTTATGAATCTGAAAAATAAAGACTAACTGACTTACTGAGTGCTTTCGTTAATTTCAGAAATTTTGGGACGTTTTCTCTGAAAGGCAGGAGGTTTGGGCAAACTGATGCTGTTGAAAGAATTAATAAGGTGCATGAGATAAGGAATCTAAAGACAGCATGAATCATGACCGACCCATAACTTGAAAGATAAGACATACAGTTATGTTCATAAAAATAGCAGTGTGTTTTAAAAGGTGAATAAACCTCAAAATAATTCAAATAAATCGTATTTGATGAATAAAAATGAATTGGGGACACTGCAAATTATATTTCAAAGCAATACAAATTCACAACAAATTGAATTTGATATTATTTTTACAAAAAGTCACACAATAATTGACTTGATCCTTAAATAAGTGCCACATGTTAAACACCATTACATGTTCACATAAAACAATTAAACTCAGTACTGATATTTTTTTTTAAGACTCAGTTAATGATTTAGTTCCACAGAATCAGCATCGTTAATGTCAAACCTGTTGGTTTTCTTTACATTTATAAAACCTGCTAGAAAAGTGCTCTACAAAAAAACAGTGGTTTATCTTGCTAATGCTGTTGGACTGCTATAATTATGCTTATAATAAACACGACTGTATATCATATTTACAGGAAGATCCAGCTGTCTATCTAGCTGTTTTAACTTGTCTTTAGGTAAAACAAAAATATTCAACAGCTTAATATTTATATATACAAGAAACTAAAGTGAGATCTCCATCCAGCTCTGTTTGTGTAGTCAACACAAAAAATCTGATTGTACATAGTGCTTTCTAAATTTATTTATTTTTACTTATCATGGAGCATTATTGAATAAATAATGTATAAGATTTACACCACATTTACTTACTGACTGGAGTCTGAGTAAATCTCTTGACTAAATCAGGGTTCCCAAAATATTTACCCAATTCAAGAGGTTTATATCATAACACATTTTTTGTGTATGTTTTATATAATATTATGTCATATATAGTTATGTTTTGTATTAAAATTGCATTAAATATGATAATCACCTGATACACAGATTGACCATAAAGTATACCAGAAGTATTGTAAGGAAATGACAACTTTACTGTAATCAATCATCTAGATTTAACACACATTTCAAATAGTCACTTGATTAACTGATAATCTTTCATATTTAATTCATATTAAATAATCATTGTCTTGCATTGCATTCACTTAAACTAAACTCAGGTTCACAATTCACAGGCTGAGGTCACAAAGCCTCACAAACACAGAAAGATTAAACAATCCCAGATTCCAGCAAGTCTGTGTGAACCTGTTTGAGAACTCACACTGAAAGACTGTGTCTGTCCTTCATTCCACCACCATGTACGAGGCTGGGAACTGGTTCATCGGAACACAAAATCCCCACAGTATATTGTTCATTCATTCATTCATTCATTCAATTCGCCAACCCCTGTCAACACATAGAAACCGACTCATGGTCTGACACACTGATATTGTTAGAGTGGTTTCCCTGATGGTAGATGGTACATTCAGATCGCTGTAATAAGGTTGGATCAAATATTCTTCAATTAAAATATAAGATCAAGGTAAATATTCTTAAAGTGCATAATTCTCTGTGGATTTACATGTATCAAAACAACAAAAAAACAAACCAACTTACCTGTGATTTTGCAAGTGCCATGTTATTGTGAAGATGGATAATGTTGTACAAAGTACAATCATCATCAAACGCCCATTGACCATATTTATAATCCTCTTGACCAACCAACTACCAAGACTTTGGTCACAGCACTAACTTACACCAGAGCTCACCTCTTATAGAGTTTAAGTCATTGTTTTTTGTTCCAACCAATCTAGAGGACTCCTTTTAACCCAATCAGGAGTCTTCAGGTTGTAATCCGTTGACAGTCTGCTGTTGCTTGTTTCAGCTGAAAGCGAATTGGTTAAACTGCACATACTTTGAGGACTGGTTTGGAGACCCTTGGTTTAAAGCATGACATGCAAAGCAAGTTTTTTTCCCTGGCTAACTGCGGAACTAATCGAAGATGGAATGTTTCAGCTTGAACAACTGGTTCTGGTGTTGTTACATGTCATTGGCTCCAGGATGGCTATCTCACTCATCCTGGTTTGAGCAAATACTATGCAAACCAAGTAAATATGTAAATAAACGATGAATTGCTTAAACTTCTGTCAACTTTGGCATGTAAATTGACAGTAAAATAACAATTAATAAGTGGCTTTTTACATGATTGGACTCTTTTGTAACACTATATATCATCAAATATTCTGGATACAATATGTTCGCAACCCAACCTAAAACGCTTAAGTGGGAGATTAAATCTCGATTTCCCCAAACATTGTTGTCACTTCACTTCAATTACATATCAATGATTCAAATCGAAACTCTCAAAGATAAATTACATTTTTAAAATAAAACATTCAATATTATAAAACACTTTTTCAGGATCCTTCACCTTGACCCTGAGACAACACAAGGGTTAAGACAGCATACATAATTTTCAAACAAACCTGAAAAACATAACTTAAAAGTTGACATTTACATCACATTTACAGGTGAAGTGTTTCAGTCTGGTTTTAGGGAACAGCAAAGAGACCGCCCTGGTAAAAGTTAGTAACGACCTGCTAATGGCCTCTGATCAGGGCCGTGTTTCAGTTCTTGTTCTTTTAGATCTCGGTGCTGCATTGGACACTGTTGACCACCAAATTATTTTACAGAGGCTAGAAAACCATATAGGCATACGTGGAACTGCTCTAAACTGGTTTTAATCCTAGCTATTGGATAGAAAGCACTATGTACATGTCAACCACCTCTCATCGACACACACTAAGGTCAGCTATGGTGTCCCTCAAGGATCTGTTCTTGATCCAATCCTATTCACAATCTATATGCTCCCACTAGGGGACTTTATCAGAATAAACTAATAAACACCCAACTCTACTTGTGAATGTAGCCAGACGAAAGAAATCAGCTAACACAACTACAGTCCTGTATTACAGATATCAAGTCCTGGATGACAAAAAACGTCCTTTTACTGAACTCAGACAAAACTGAGGTTCTAGTGCTTACTAATGATTGAGCTTTCCAAAATGGACTTGCCCCTGCTGCTAGCACCGCTGCAAATAATCTGGGTGTCTGCTTTGACGAGGATTTTTCAAAAATCAGGCACTTTACGTGTCTATGTGTGTTGTGATTGAATGACACCTAACCCCCACACATCTCAAATGATTTTGCTGAGATAGTAAAAGTAAGAAAAGTAAAGTAGTAGGAGTACTGCCATTTTAAAGTTGTTTGCAGTAACAAGTAGCCACGGGTCCTTCCACTTCCATTTTACCAATGCGTGATCCTTGCAATGCAGATATTTATCTTTGGTGAAGAAAGTTTGGTTAATGGCATTGCACTTCATGTTGAGCAGATCCCTGTAAAAACAAAACATAGAATTTATGATTTTCTTTTTAAGTCAGTCTGTAGAATATTTGTGTAACAACGCTGCAATTTTGACCTCTAATCTTTGTGGTTCATCTTGCTCATCTCCCAGGAATTAAAGAAAGCTGTCAGGACTTTATCAATGGTATATACTAGCTAGCTGTATTTTAGTTTAAAATGTAATGGGATATAGATATACATTATTATAGTTAAGATTGCCTTGATTTAAATATATATTTATATATATTTATATTTATACCTGGTATTCAAACTGGGCCCTTTGGGGCCTCAACACCCCCTCTGCAACTGGCTGCTGGACTTTCTTACCAACAGAACCCAGTCTATCCGTGTGGGCAATAGGCAGGAGTCATCTCTGTGAGCACAGGCTCCCCACAGGGCTGTGTCTTGATCCTGAAATATGCAGATGACACAACAGTTGTGGGCCTCATTCAGGACAACAACGAAATGGCCTACAGAGAGGAGGTGCAACACCTGCTGGCCTTGTGAAAGGTGAACAACCTGCTTCTGAACGTCCACAATACCAAAGAAATCATTGACTTTAGAAGATCCCGACCCACAGCACTCCTCAGCAACAGCACAACGGTCATCAGCAGCACAAAGTTCCTACTGGGGCACATCACAGAGGACCTCAGCTGGACACTTCACACCACCTCCCTGGTGAAGAAAGCCCAGCAGCGCCTGCACTTCCTGAGACCGATGAGAAAGGTGCCCCCCCCCTGATGATTTCTTTGTGCCCCAATACAGTATTAGCTCTAGTGACTACCATGTCCTTTCCCAAGGTGCACAATTGCAGGTGTCCTGAAGTCTTTTCACGAGTTAGGGATAACTTGAGTGACAGCTCGACAGACAGAGCTTTTTTTGTCTTGCCCCTGCCTAGAACAGTTGTAGTAGAACCGCCCCTGTCTTCGATTCAGTTTACTGGTTAGGTTCCATCTGTATATTTTGGGACAACTATAAACACTGAACTGTTATTTTCAACAGAAAGGATGTTTTAAACGTTGCTCAATTAAAACCACTGAATTGCTGAAAAAAAGAAAGATCAATACCAAGCATATCCGCTGTGTTTTAACTTTAAACAATGTGAAACTAAGTTCTCAACTTAGCTTGCTTGTTCGGCTTGGGTAACTTAATGTCCGTATAGTTTAGTTGAAAATTGTCACAGGAGACTCTTTAGAGGAATCACAACTTTTCTGGCTTGAGTGGTTTTATTGTTAACATGATTTTTCCCGAACAAATGTGCATTTGCGGATTCTCTGCACGCCTGCTCACCAACACAAAACAAAACACACACACGTTAGACATACCCCCAACCATGCAACATAAAGAGGAACGCTGGTTGGTAACACTATCCCCACTCTGGATGTTAATTAAACCCTTAGTATCCCTCCAGGACATAATCACACATTATAAACAGGATATGTGACATCACACTTGCACACATTCTCACAATACTCATCCCAACCCCTAGAGTCCCTCAGTTTGCTAATCAAAGCGGGAGAAAATCTGACATGAGAATGATTGCCATCTAGTGTGCAAACCTCAATTACCACATAAAAGGTAATTAAGTAAAACCTTTAAGCCCCTTTTAACAATATCAGAGCAGAAAATTATTCTTAATCTTATCATCATATATCTGTGATTAAGATAACAACATTAATACACATTTTAACAAACAACGATTGTAAACAATGTAACTGCTTTTTTTTTTACCTGAGTAGGGCAGCGATCCGCCTACACCCTAACTCAGGTGATCATCACCCCCAGTGACTCAGCCAGTCACCAAAAATGCTTGGAGCTCCGCGCACCCTTGGTGGTCGCCGTGGAAGAGGTGTAGCACCAGTGGGCAGCCAGCTAGTCTCTCTCTCTGATGCTAGACGGCCTCCTCCCGTTGAAACTGGTCAGGGCTACGGAACCTATTTCCCCACTGGATGGAAAAGGTGAAGAGGCGCCTGAGCTCCTTGCAGCAGGATACTCAGCATCAGATGAGGCGTCCCAAAGGTCTAGGGGACTGATGTCATCGTCTAAAGTATCCTCATCTACAGCGGTTGATGGAGTCTTCTCTTGTGTCTGCATGCTGATGTCCTGGAACACCAAGCTGTTGTCGAGTGATGTTCTAGGGTAGTAGTGCTTGAGCTTGTCATAATGAACCACTTTGGTCTTGGACCTGGAGCTCTTCTTGATGCGATAGATTAGGACTTCCAGTTGACCTACAACAAAGTAAGGGCCCTCGTAAAAGGGTAAGAACTTTGTCAAAGTTAGCTCGAACAGGGTTTAACTCTAATAGAGAAAATTTCTGTCATTCATATAATCACCGTCGTCTTTACCTTGAACAGTATTTATTATATCCGACAGAAAAGGATTATTGCTATTCCTATTGCACAAAAGTAAGATAAGGGATTCAGTTGGGCTATCCTGGCTCAACTTATCTGTGATCCTGTTTCACAAAGCAGCAAAGAACGTGGGATATGTTATGACATCAGTTACCATGGAGATTTATTCTGTGGAGCTAGCCTGCTCCAGACCAGGCAAAGTTCCAGGATCGAAATTATCTCATCCTTGATCTCAGTCAACAGTTTACACAAATCCATCAATATTTATTACACTGCACACTACACACTCTAAAACAATCAACTAGACCCTCTGTTATTATTAAAATATGTGTGATCATTAGTTTACATAATTTTAAACTGATTATCTTAGATTAGTTTTGTCATTTAAACTTTTACACAGACTATACAAAACCCATATAGATACGCGAAGAGTAACATGATGTTACTTTATTTAAGGATAAACCAAAGCAAAAAAAAAAAAAACAGATTTGTGACAAACTGTTTGTAAAAATGGGCTATACAAGTTAATTTTTTTAATTTTTCCTTTCCATCTGAAGTCGAACAAGGATGCAGGAGCCTCCATGTAGGCCTGTATAAAATGAGTACTAACAACTCAATCAAATCAATAAAAAATAACAAATTCATTTACCATTGCAGGCCATATTATCTTAAATTCTCATGCATATTAACAAAAATAACTCAAAACATACTGGTCTCTGACCAGCCAACCACTGTCACCACCGAAGAAGACAGCAGCATTGTCCTAGTCTATCATTGATGGTACTGTAGGGGGCGCTCTTCTGCCTCATGCAGGCTATATGCTGGAGGACAGCACATGCCACAATTATATCACATGTCAGTGCTAACACTCAATGGTTCAGGCACTGAAAGCCTTCAGTACGCCAAATATCTAGGTAGTGGAAGAGACTAAAATGTCATGAGTACTCTGGGATTTGAACCCAGGACCTTACAAACCAAAAGCCAGGACATACCCATTTATCCAGGATTGGTTTCACCTGGCTTTATGAATCCGTGCCTGCTGATCCTGGCTTGGCCTTTGTGCAACCAAATAAGCCAGGACACTCTTGTTTTGAATTTATCCAACCCACTGTACTTACTTATCCTGGATGTCTCAATCCTACTTTTGTGCAATAGGCCTCTGGTCTCTGAAAAATTCAACTGCATTGTTCAGTCATGGAATTATGAGATCAAAGGTAACACAGATAAAAGCAATGTGTCTTTTAATGGAGATTTTTTTTTCTTCTGATCTTTACTATTCGTAGCAAAGGCACAAACCACAAATGATAGATATATTAAAAAAAATAACTTAATTTCATCCATGACAATAAATAATTATGAATGTTCATTTTCATTTACAATTGTTAATATTTACAGTAAATAACAGCTGATTTACACAGTGACACCCCAAGTTTGGGTTTTTACAGGACAAAAACTTTCAAGCATTTAAAAAATGTATTATTACATTTTTGGTCAAACTGAAGTTTAGTTTTCTAGGTAACTATTCCTCAGGTATGATCTACATACAAGGCTACCCCCTAAAACTACCCCTTACAATTATGAAGGTGAAGGTTGAGCACCCCCGTATTATGTAGCCTCAACAAGTGCTTGAACTCCCGTGGCATTGAATGGACTTGAGCATTGGTTGGTGCATCATCATAGTAATGTTGAAATAGAGAATACAATTCTGTAGGGTGATTTCCATATGGCCAGAAACCATAAACATCTACTTTGGAACAGACTTCTAATGCGAGGCTAATTATCATAAAACCAGAGCTGAGTCGTGGAGCATTTAAGCCTCTGACGCGCCAGAATTTTGCCAGTTTAGTCAGATATACGGGATTAAAGAAGACTACATGAGCTGGGATGTCAAAGTCTTCAAGTGTGTAAAGCGCCCGATAGGAGATCTCTAAACTAGACTCATAGGAAAATGCAGGTATGAGAACCATTGCATTTCCATAGTCCTGCAGTTTTTCAGCAAAAGGTCGACGCCTCCCTAGGAGGGATTTATATCTGTGGAGAGAGAGCATCTGTGAGAAGGTACAATATTTTAACTACACACTCATACTTACGTAGCAAATAGGATGCTTGGGTTTACTGACACAAGATTAGTCTTCTGTCCAACATCTGTTGCAAATTCTTCTTTCAAAGGTGGTAAATTACACCTAGTTTTGCAAAATATGAAAATATTAACGATATTTGGAGTAACATGCAAATTATTTCTGCACAAATGTCTTACCGGAAGACAAAGTCAGCTGAATCGATCATCTTTCCACAATTACTGCCAGCTAGGATTCCTCCATTTCCAACAACGGTACAAGTGTTATGGGTTTTATTTCCAAAAGGATGCGTCTGAAAATGTCAATCATAAAAAAAAGCCAAATAAATAAAATAAAATTCTACTATGCATGTCATGTCATAACAATTACATGCATCAGACAGATCAACATAACATCAATGGTAGATAAAAACATAACATCAATGTCTTAGCAGGTGATAGATATACAATCACAGTTTTTATTTATGCCAATATTTTATTAACGTCATAAAATAATTACATTTTTTACACAACGCATGTATCAAGATTTTATTTACAAATTAAATTATTTTAATATATTTAAATTATTGTTTTGAAGATCAAGTTTTTTATTCAAATCAATTATGACTACAATCTTTGTCATCTGTTCACATTTATTAACAAATGTTTTATTTTCAGTTGACATTCAGAAATATGGATGAAATAAAAAAAAATAAAGAACGACTTTAATCTAACCCTAGCTTTAATCAAAACTGAAAAATGAATGATTGATAAACATTTGTTATAGCAGTATATGTATAAGTATATGTGTATATTTTCATCATCATTAAAAAATTCTATTAAGAAGAGTTTTCATTTGTGAATAAATGATCGATGAAATGTCTGAAAAAAAGAACACATTTCCTCTTTAATGTAACCAACATTACTTATTTTTTACAGTGTTTTGTCATTCCACTAGTGATTTTTTTACGTGGGAAAAGCATCATATTAATAACTTATGTAGAGGGAAAGTCATATTCTGACATGGACCCATTGGACTCTAGAATGTCACAACTTTTTTTTTCTTAGTTCTTACAAAACACACATGCATTTCTTAACAAAGTGAGAGAAAATCTGTCGTTTTTTTAGGTAGCTTAAAAAAACAGTCCTTCCTCTGAAAACATATATCTAGTCAAGTTAAAATAATAGTGTGAGTTACACTTCTTAATTAATGACCATGGAAAATGAAACCAATCATTACAGTAAAAAAAAAAAAAATCAAGGAAAGTTTTTTCTGACTAATACTTAAGATAATTATCTAAACATTAAGCAGCATATTAAGTCCCCTACTAAGAAAATACACACTCATTGCTAAGGTCTATTCTAAGTCCTGATCCAAGGTAAGATGAAAAAAAGGGCATCATATAAACCTACTAAAAGAACAAGGGCTTTAAAATCACAACTAGCCCTTTATTTACAACTTTCTAGCTCCTGCTATTTACCAGATGCCAAAAACAAGGAATTTAGACTTTGATTCAAATCATTAATTGGAGTAGTCAGGCAGGACGGGTCCTCTCCATACCAAAGATGTCGGTTGGTTGGAAAGGGCAAGACATCGTATGTGACTCTGATGATGAAGGTTAGTTATTAGACTTTATGTTCCACAGCTCATTCCATGAGAGTTCCCTGCTCTTCATGCCTTCCCACTTCATCCAGCGGCCCTGCTAGCCTGGGTGCCATGCTATTTCTACCGGGGGCTCTTACACTCGCGGAATGGAGCGGCTTGGCACATATAAAATGAGGTTAAGGTTCCCGGTCTCGCAAGGTAACACCAAGGTCCATAGGGTTCATAGCCCTGCCCAAGCTGTCATCATCCAAAGAAATGGACGAAATCATGATTAACCACGTTTTCAAACTATATGGTTTTCCCAAAAATATTTTCTCCTAACGGGGGCACCAATTCGTGTCGCGGTTCTTGAAGGAGTTCTGCCGACTCATCGGAGCGAAGGCCAGCCTGACCTCCGGATATCACCCGGAGGCTAACGGCCTGACCGAACGCCTCAACCAACAATTGGAAACCGGCCTCCGGTGCATGGTCTCACAGAATCCCTCAACAGCTGATAGCAGGAGACGACCCGCCCTACCAGCCAGGGCAGAAAGTCTGGCTTTCAACAAGAACCTCAACCTGAGGGTCCCTTAGTGGAAGCTGGCGCCGGGGTTTGTGTGTTCTGTCACACTGTGGTGAGCTCACTGGCCCCTTCCTCACCTGTCTCCTCCCTGATTGCCTTCCTATTGTTTCCACCTGTTCCCCTTTACCCTCATGTGTTTAAATAGTCTTGTCTTGTGCCAGAGTTTTGTTCGTTTACCCCAGCCTAATCACTGCACTGTCTGACCAAGTAAGAGTTTTTGTTCTTGTTGAATTTGTTTTGTAAGACACCTCAGCCCTTGTTTATTCCTCCAGTTGGAGCACCCTTAGTTTGCTGTATTGTAGACATTGAGCTCTCTCCTGTTGGAGTGATTTTCTTTTTTGGCTTTTTGAATCTATTAAAATACTGATTAAGCATCCTTCTCTATGTCTGAGTCCTGTGTTTTTTTTTTGTTTTTTTTTCTTACCTTGGGGAACAAACTGAAAAGCTCTTTATTGATCAAAAGACGCTTTAAGGACATTTCAAACTTGATCACGGATCCAAGTGGAGAGTTGTTTTGGGTGTTGATTGCATCGTCAAAACCATTGCAGTCCTTGTGCAACTTGGTTCTGTAAAATGATAAAGTATTTGCTGTATTATAATGAGCATCAAACGGTTCAAATATAGCATGTCCTTTAAGGTACATAGTCTTTTCTTTATGCAAATAGAGATTAAGGCTGAATTCCAACTTAAACTGAGGCAAAAATGAAATGCTAAAATTTAATGTACATTTATTAGATACTAACCTGCCCAGATAAAATATGTTTTGTATGTTTTTGTTGAGTGGATCGCCTTTGACAACCCTTTATCTTTTCAAATTGGCATTTAAAGCACTCTCACACAGTCTTTTATTGTCTCTCAGCTGGTTTCTTTCATTCCCTGTCTTCTTTTTTTAAGAAATGCATTGTTCCTTGTCTGTAGTTTACTAACATTAACTAATAGACGTTGGTCCTTGATTGATTCTAAACAATACCTGTTCAATATACCTGTGCCTTCAATGTTTTTCCAAATTGTATCCATTATTCAGTTGAACTGAATCCTTTTCAGAACTTTTTTATTTATAAACTATGGTTGTATGGTTCTTCTTACTGTAGTTCCTGGTAATTCTGTTTATGCATCTTCCAAGAGTTGGAAGAATGTCCTTTTACTTCTTTAATAGCTTTCCTGTGAAAATAGTGAGATTTCGGGTCAGCTTGTCATGATTTATGAATCTGAAAAATAAAGACCAACTGACTTACTGAGTGCTTTCGTTAATTTCAGAGATGTTGGGACGTTTTCTTTGAAAGGCAGGAGGTTTGGGCATACCGATGCTGTTGAAAGAATTAATAAGATGCATGAGATAAGGAATCTAAAGACAGCATGAATCATGACCGACCCATAACTTGAAAGATAGGACATACAGTTATGTTCATAAAAATAGCAGTGTGTTTTAAAAGGTGAGTAAACCTCAAAATAATTCAAATAAATTGTATTTGATGAATACAAATTAATTGGGGACACTGCAAATTATATTTCAAAGCAATACAAATTCACAACAAATTGAATTTGATATTATTTTTACAAAAAGTCACAAAATAATTGCCTTGATCCTTAAATAAGTGCCACATGTTAAACACCATTACTTTTTCACATAAAACAATTAAACTCTGTACTCCTCTTTCAGTTAATGATTTAGTTCCAAAGAATCAGCATCGTTAATGTCAAACCTGTTAATTTTCTTTACATTTATAAAACCTGCTAGCAAAGCGCTCTACAAAAAACAGTGGTTTATCTTGCTAATGCTGTGGGACTGCTATAAATTTGAACATGACTGTATATCATATTTACAGGAAGATCCAGCTGTCTATCTAGCTGTTTTAACTCGTCTTTGGGTAAAACAAAAATATTCAACAGCATTATATTATATCATGGAGCATTATTGAATAAATAATGTATAAGATTTACACCACATTTACTTACTGACTGGAGTCTGAGTAAATCTCTTGACTAAATCAGGGTTCCCAAAATCTTTACCCAATTCACAAGGTTTATATCGTAATACATTGTCTGCTATAATGTATGTTTTATATTATGTCATATATAGGTATGTTTTGTATTAAACTTGCATTAAATATGATAATAACCTGATACACAGATTGACCATAAAGTATACCAGAAGTATATTGTTCATTCATTCACAAGGTTACGTCGCCAACCCCTGTCAACCCCTGTCAACACATAGAAACCGACTCATGGTCTGACACACTGATATTGTTAGGGGGTTATCTGATGGTAGATGTTACATTCAGATCGCTGTAATAAGGTTGGATCAAATATTCTTCGATTAAAATATAAGATCAAGTTAAATATTCTTAAAGTGCATATTTCTCTGTGGATTTACATGTATCAAAACAACGAAAAAAAACCAATAACTTACCTGTGATTTTGCAAGTGCCATGTTATTGTGAAGATGGATAATGTTGTACAAAGTACAATCATCATCAAATGCCTGATTTTGACCATAGTTATAATCCTCTTGACCAACCAACTACTAAGACTTTGGTCGCAGCACTAACTTACACCAGAGCTCACCTCGTATTGAGTTCAAAGCATTGGTTTTTGTTCCAACCAATCTAGAGGACTCCTTTTAACCCAATCAGGAGTCTTCAGGTTGTAATCCGTTGATAGTCTGCTGTTGCTTGTTTCAGCTGTAAGCTAATTGGTCGATCATGCTTGATCGGTTGGAACAAAAACCTGCACCACCCTTGGTTTAAAGCATGACATGCAAAGTTTTTTTTTGCCTGGCTAACTGCGGAACTAATTGAAGATTGATCGTTTCAGCTTGAACAACTGGTTCTGGTGTTGTTAAAGATCACTGGCTCCAGGATGGCTATCTGACTCATCCTGGTTTGAGCAAATACTATGAAACAAAGTAAATATGTTAAGTAAATAAATTATGAATTGCTTAAACTTTTGTCAACTTTGGCATGTAAATTACAAATGACAGTAAAATAACAATTAATAAGTGGCTTTTTACATGATTGGACTCTTTTGTAACACTATATATCATCAAATATTCTGGATACAATATGATCGCAACCCAACCTAAAACGCTTAAGTGGGAGCTTAAATCTCGATTTCGCCAAACATTGTTGTGATTGTTCAAAACCTTTCTCCTGTATTTACTGAGGGCTGTCAAGGTAGTTGTAAATATACATATATTAACAGAGTTAAGCATGTTCACAAGATTGACGAAAGAGTCAAGCGATCACCCTCAAAATGGTCTAGTTTCTTGTTTCACTCTAATTACATATCAATGATTCAGACCGAAACCCTCAAAGATACATTACATTTTAAAAATAAAACATTTAATATTATAAAACACTTTTTCAAGATCAATATTCTTCTAGGCCACGTTGCCAACTTTTAAGACTTTCCTTGTCAACTTGTCACGATATATAAAGCTCAAAGTAAAAAACAACTTTCTTACTAAATGAATTCAAATGTTTGACCTTCACCTTGACTCTGAGACATCACAAATGGTTACCACAAACACATTTGTTTTCAGTCACCTGGTCACCTTGACCCTGAGATATCACTGGGGTTAAGACAGCATTAATAATTTTCAAACAAACCTGAAAAAATAATAATTTAGCGGAGCAGCTTTTCGGCTTGCTGCTTTTTGTGTGATTCATCTGATCAGTTTTCATTATTTCTAGGTTGCAAAAATAAAACCACATTCTCAGCTTTGGCACTGAGTAAGATGCTTGCACTATTTCAACCATGCTTCTATGACCAGGGTTTATACTTCATGTGTGTTCTGCCTCTTATGGGCTTAGCTATGTTTACACCACACGGACGCTGTGGAAAAAATGCACTCCCAGTTGACGACCCCCTCCACTCTTATCTGACAGACAGATCACGCTAGTCCGGAGGTGAAAACTGGTAAAACCAGCACGTAAACTGGTAAAACCCCTGAGTTATCTATCATAACCTCAGGTTCTACGAGTTGGTGCGAAGCCCTCTAACGGCTTCGCTATTGGTTTACCCCGAGGCACCGCCTCGTCTCTGAGAAAGCTTAATGAACTCGCCACCCAGCAGGGTGCAGTCCACTTCCTATAAAGGCGGGAAGCACCCGCACAACTGAAAACTCAGCGAGAAGGGCGGCCGCTGGGCGACGAGGTTAGAGGGCTTCGCACCAACTCGTAGAACCTGAGGTTATGATAGATAACTCAGGGGTTCTACGTCATTGGTGCTCCGCCCTCTAACGGCTTCGCTATTGGTTTACCCAAAAGGCGAAGCCTGACGGGATAAATGTACCCCCAGCTGGACGCCGCTCCTGAAGCAGCATCGCTAGGGCCCCACCGGCCCAGGATCCAAGTCCACTGGAGCCGTGGGCCTCGAGGGGGGGCACAGCAGCGCTCAAAACCGTATGAGCTACTGATCCCGCCGTCACGTCGAAGAGATAGGCCTTAGCAAGGTAGACGTGGACGCCCAAGAAGCAGCTGAGCAGATATCCTCTGCTGCCACACCCCGCAAAAAAAGCCACTGAGGCTGCCACGCCACGGGTGGAATGTGCCCTCAGACCGCTAGGAGCGGATCCACCCGCTGCTCGGTAGGCCCGGATAATGGCTGATCTCACCCAATGAGAGAACCTCTGGGGGGAGACCGCCTCTCCCCGTCGGCATCTACCGTGGCAGACAAAGAGGGCATCAGAACGCCTAAACACGGCCACCCGCCGCAAGTAACAGGCCAACGCCCTCACTGGACACAACAGGTGGAGACGTTCCTGACCCGGGTCCGAGTGGGGCGGCGGGTGAAGGCCCGCAGCGTGAAGGTCGTCACCCGGAACAAGGAACTCAGAATCTTCGGGCGAAACGCTGGGTTAGGACACAAAGACACCGAAGACTCCTCGACGCCAAAGGAAGACACCCAGGGCTAATGGAGAGGGCACAAAGCTCACTTGCTCTCTTCGTGGTTGTTAGTGCCAGAAGGAGCGATACCTTGAAGACAAGATATCCAGTGGGACTTGGTCAAGAGGCTCGAAGGTCGGGCCTGTGAGAGAGTCCAGTACCAACTGGAGATCCCACTGAGGGCTGGAAGGCCTTGCAGGAGGTCGAAGCCTGCAGGCGTCCCGTAGGAAACGCGCCACCAAGGGGTGGGCGCGAACCGAAGCACCCTCAAAACCGACATGCCTCGTCGCTATGGCTGATTTGAACACTCTCAGTGTCGCCACAGTCCGCCCGTTATCCAGCAATGTTGCAGGAAAGACAGGATAGCGGAGACCAAACAAGAGCTGGGGTCCAAGGACCTGTCTGAACACCAGCGGGAGAAATCCCCCACTTTGAGGCATAAGCCTGCGTGTTGACGGGGCCCGTCCAAAGTCCCGATCAGCTCATCCCGTGCAGGAGCCACACCTTGAGAGGCCGGCCCAGCACCGGGGGCGCTGTCAGAGTCCCCCCCCGCCTGACACAGGGCAGCGGGGCCCAAGGGATGGCCCACGGGGCCCCGACCGCCATGTGCACCAGCTCTGGGAACCAGAGCGCCCCCGGGGAGTCTGGTGCTACTAGAATTAACCTCAGCCCCCCCCGCCTCGCCCTCCGAATCAAGGGGAGAAGGAGCCGCGGAGGAGGGAAGGCGAACAGTAGACCGACCGGCCACCTCGAATGGGCTAAGCGTCCACGCCTAGTGGGGGGCAATCCGAAGCCCTGAGGGAGAACCAAAGAGGGCATTTGAAGTTCTCCTTGCTGGCGAAGAGGTCTGCAACCGGGTGACCGAATCGAGACCAGATCTCGCTTGCCACTGACTCGGACAGACCCCATTCGTCCTGGACGGCCCCCCTCGACAGTCTGTCCGCTACTGCATTCCGCTCGCCCGGTACGTGCTGAGCTCTGAGCGAAAGCAGGTGACAGTCTGCCCACAGCCAACCTTCTTTGCCACACTCAGAAGGTCTTGGGATCTTACTCCACCTTGGCGATTTACGTACGCCACCGGTGGAGCTGTCGGATAGTACTAGGACGTTGGACCGTGACAGTTGGGGAGAGAGGTGAAGCAGGACATTGTGAATCGCCTTCAGCTCTAGCCAGTTCATGTGTCTGAGCACCGGACTGCTCCAGACCCCACTGGCGTAGGCCTGACCCGAGGTGCCTCCCCAACCTGTCAGAGAAGCGTCTGTAAACAGTTGAGTGCAACGAAGGACGCAACCCAATGGAACTCTCCGCCTGAGGTTGGCTAGAGAGTTCCAAAACTGGATGTCCTGCAAAACCCGAGCGGGAAGGCGCACTTTCCGACCTCTTTCCCGCTTGAGGTCTAGCTTGAGACGACCAAACCATCTCTGAAGCTCCCTCATGTGCAGCAAGCCCAGCCGAACAACCGTGTGGGCTGCTGCCATGAGCCCCAGGAGGGACATAACAGTGCCTGCTGTTGTCACGTGACACTGAGCTTCCAGCAACTGTGTTGTCAGTCGGAGAATGGGCTGGATACGCACGTCCGGGAGGCGTGCGTATCCCTCCTCCGAGTTCAACAGTACCCCCAGGTAACTAACTGTTGAACTGGAGTCAGAGCGCTCTTGCTGAGGTTCACTGTGAACCCCAGGGTGGCAATATGGCTCAACACCTTCTGTGTGTGAGCGTAACTTTCTGCCTCTGACCTGGCAAGGATCAACCAGTCGTCCAGATAGGTCAAGATCCTTACCCCACTCACTCTCAATGGCTCCACTGCCGCTTCCACACACTTGGTGAAGGTCCTGGGTGCCAGAGAGTAGCCGAACGGGAGTCGAGTGTATTGAAACACCCGACCCTCGAGGGCGAAAAGTACTTTCGATGTCTCTTGACTATCGGTATGTGAAAGTACGCGTCGGTCAGGTCGATAGATGTTATCCAATCTCCTGGACTTACACCTGAAAGCAGTTTCTTGACCGTCAACATGCGAAACGGGCGGGTAGCTATGAACTTGTTCAAATAGCTGAGGTCCAGAATGGGCCTCCAACCCCCGGTCTTCTTCGCCACGAGGAAGTACCGGGAGTAAAACCCTGTCATCATCTCGGCTGCAGGGACCAGTTCTACGACCTCCTTCTGCAGCAGAGTAGACACCTTGTTTCTCAACAGGATAATTTCTCCTGCTCCGCCATACGCGTCCAGAGAATCCCTGAAAACGCGGGGGTTGACGGGCAAAAAGTAGCGCATAGCCCCGCCTGATTACTCCCCCCAGCCAAGTGGGTCTTAGAAGTAAAACCAGGCGACTCCAAGCCGAATAATGTTCTGTCAGAACCGCAGCCCTGGCGAACCTTGGGTAGTCCTCCGGCCCGCCCCCCAAGGGCGGGCCATAGACGAAAGGGCATCACACAAGCCGCGTCTCTATCTCTTGAATCCACAGAGCATGTACTCGAGTTGGATTCACAAGAACCCCCACTCTCATACATAAAACCGGCTCTGTGGGAGAAGCGCGCAAGTGCGCGTGAGACACCTCAGATGCGCGTCGTGCGTGTTCCCTTCCCCCCCCCGGAAGTCTTCCCAACTCCCTGAGCACTTCTTAGTGTCACCGGGCTGACAAAACCCGCGATGTGGAGGAATGTGCTGGAGAATTAACCCGGAGCTGAAGTGAGTTAGGTCGCGCGCGCGTCGGCACCGCATCACTCACCCGGTCCCGTACATTCTCAAGCTCCGCTGGCGGTCCAGACCTGCTCGTCACTCGTGAGATCCGACCGCCACGCACCTCTCCAGTTGATCGACCAGACGGGGCGGAAGTTCTTCGCCCTCGCCTGGTCTCAGGACGGCGAGAAAACTCGCGCGTAAAAACACCAGGTTGCGTCAGTTCCATGGCGTTTCTTCGCCAAACGTGACGTCCTCCACGGTGCCAGTGCTTGTAGACAGCGCTGTGGGGGAAGGAACAACCTCAGGTCAACATAGACATGTCTGGACTAGTTCCACTCACCTCCGCTGTCAAGCTCTGTCGGGCACGAGCGCTGGTCGACGCGGAAGTAAACACAGTTGACTCAGCCGGTCTCGCGGACCTCTGCTCGTCTGTAAACAAAACACATATGGTTGGAGTCTGCCCCTCATTCGTGTGGACAGACTCCGTTATTACAGTCTCGGCATAACCCGGGCGAAGGGGTTTAAACCCTCCTTCGAACTGTGTTCTGAGAGGAAACTCTCGCCGTCTATAAACGGCGGAGCATGTTAGCTTAGCATTAGCGGCGAAAGTCTCTAATGACGCCTGTGAATATGTCACACTCACAGGCGGAGCCACATGCACACTACTAACATCTCTCAGAACGAACCACAGAAACATCATACGTTCTCTTGTTTTATTCCCGACACATTCCCTTGAATGAATAGGGGGGAGGAGTCCTCGGCCGTCGACTCTGCTGCGGCTGCTGGCTCCCCGGCTCGCGCTGCGGATCTTGGCGACGCTCACTCGTCGCACGCCGCCGCTGTTGCCGATGTTGTTGGTGCTGCTGGGGTGGCTGGTCTCTGGTGACGCTTCCCCCCAGCACCAGATGATGATGCCGACGAACGGGATCTCCGTCTCCGCGTATCCCCGTCGCGCCTCGTCATCACGCCAAACGTGCAGGTGATGGCGGAGCTGCGCCGCCTCCTGCCGGGCCATTCCTCTCAATGGTGCGTCCGTTCCATGGCGTTTCTCCGCCAAACGTGACGTCATCCATGACGTTTCTCCGCCAACGTGACGTCATCCATGACGTTTCTCCGCCAAACGTGACGTCATCCATGGCGCCGGGATTTTTTTGACAACGCTCATCGGCGGTCAAACCCCGTCAGCGCATGTCAACACGGAAGTGAAGTAAACACAGCTGATCAAGCCGGTCTCGTGGACATTTGCTTATCTGGAAACAAAGCACATGGTTGAGTCTGCCCTTCATTCGTGTGGACAGACTCCGTTATTACAGTCTCGGCATGACCCGGACGAAGGGGTTTAAAACCTTCTCCGAACTGTGTTCTGAGAGGAAACTCTCACCGTCTATGAACGGCGGAGCATGTTAGCTTAGCATTAGCGGCGAAAGTCTCTAGTGACGCCTGTGAATACGTTACACTCACAGGCGGAGCCACATGCACACTAACACCTCTCAAGTGAACCCGTCGAGTGCTGCAGGAGGGCCATGTGGCCTGCAAGAGATACTCACCTGATCGCTCTCGCATACCTCATGGTCGACTCCATGCAGCTAGCCAGTCGTCCTCCTCGTCGACGTCTGTTCATGACCGATGGACGACTCAGCTCGACTCATCAGGGCCCAACACGTTGGAACGTGAGCTTGTCGAGTGCAGCTCACAGGACTGCCATGTTGCTTTCTTAAACAACATGGCAGTCCTGTGTTGATCATAATCATGATCTGAGGCGGCGTGGGTCGACAAGCCTCGAACGCTTCCCAACACTGTCAAAAGCCGTGGGAAGCGCTCGGAAGGCCACATAATCATCACGTGTGATTTGGGCCTCTAGGCAAACGAAGCAGATATGTGTGTCTCCTCTTCAGGGAGTCTTCGTGCACACATGGTTCACTTCAATATTCATTCGCCATCATTACATTCCACTGTCAGGAGCTTTCTCGCTGAGTTGAAAAAGGAGAAAGTGCGGCGGGTGCTTCCCGCCTTTATAGGAAGTGGACTGCCCCCGTGGCGAGTTCATTAAGCTTTCTCAGAGACGAGGCGGTGCCTCGGGGTAAACCAATAGCGAAGCCGTTAGAGGGCGGAGCACCAATGACGTAGAACCAGTACGCATGTGTAACAATCTATAATGACATATCAAACAGTTCCGGCGAATCAACCTGGCGTGCAACTGTAGTTTAACTTATAACTGGAAACATCGGGTGTACTTCCAGCAGCTAATTTCAACCGACAATATAATTGCTATACATACATCGTTTCTGTATAATAAGTAAGTAATTTGTAAGTGTAAAGTGCCTTTCACAGACTGTGGAACAATCGCAAAGCGCTTAAAATTGTCTGCTTGTTACTCTCACCTGCACTAGTGTTCCTCCTTGTCTATATCGAGACAATTATTTGTTGGATTAAAACTTTTATTCTTACCATTATTTACCTAAAATCAAAGATGTTACTTATAATGAATGCTAGAATGTAGAACTACAAACCCAGATAGAAGCCTGGGTTAAAACAAGCTTTTAGAGTCCAGGACCACAATTGAACTCTACTTTTCTCTGATTCACAATTTCTAAATACAGCATTTTATGTCTTTAAGAAACAAGATCAATACTCTTGTTTTGTCAGATTCTGGTTTTATCTATCTAGTATACAAGTCTCCAAGTACTTATGATAACACTGGGTCTCACTACGGATACCACAAACACATTTGTTTTCAGCCACCGGGTCACCGTGACCCTGAGATATCACTAGGGTTAAGACAGCATTAATAATTTTCACACAAACCTGAAAAACACAACTAAAAATTGACATGTACATCACATTTACAGAAAGATCCACAAGGTAAACAAGAAATAACAATTCTGTGATGATTACATTTTAAGCATTAAGTTGATACTTTGCTTTATTTATCGATCAGTGTGGTGATATTTAATTATTATATATAAAAATAATAATAATATAATTCATAATATTAATTATAAATAAAAAAGTCTCCAAGTAACTTTTCGAGTCGAGTCACTGCTGTAAAGCTGTTCCAAATTAATGTGATACCTACTCATGGCTGGTCGACAAAGTTGCGTAGTCAAGAGCATGGTTAAAATTGTAGCTTAAGAGTTCTTTAATACCAGTAATTACTGTTCAAATTATGGAAGGTTGACAAACAACTTGAATAGGTTGACAAATAGCTGCACTCTTTGTTCCTTCATAGTGTTAAATGCTCCTGTGATTGATATTCTACTGTTCCTCCAAAACCTTTAACTAATGCAATAATCCATATCACTCTAAATTCTTGATCATAGCCCTCACAAATCCACTTGCTTGGATGTAACGTTAGATAAACTAACATGGTTGAGAATGTTTAATGGCGCTCTATTCAAAAGTTAACGGGGGAAACTTAATGGAGAACAACATGCACATGAAGACCTTTAAAGTTCAAGTCCATTCATATATATAACGTATTAATTGTTCTCAACATTTTTGTGTATCACCTAAGCAGTGGTGTAAGATGAAATTTAAACCTTCTTGTGAAGGTACACATGTCTTTAACTGACTTAAACCTGTAAAGAGATGTACTAGAGATGACTAACAAGATTGAGGATATTCACATTTGTCAACAGCACTGCATTTTTGGGATGTTTTCGGATTGTTTGCAAAACTCTTGTGAAACTGCGTTTGCTGTCTTGCCAACCACTGTTCGCTTGTAAAAACTGAATGCAGGTTACGTCATATTTTGACCTTCCAGTATTACTCCGCTCGCATTCTTGTATAGTCTTATTTTTGCAGGCGACTAAATCAGTTTTGGGAATGATCATGTTGTATAATGGAGAAAAGCGGGAACATAATTGTAATGAACTATATTCAAATGGAAACCGTCTTTGAGAGCTAATCCACCCCCAGGATCTGTATCAAAATTCCTCCTCGTTGAGACAACACCAGACCAGGTGGGATTGGCATTTCACAAACTTTGCCTGAGTAATCACAGCAGGAAGGGTGATAGTTCAAGGCAATAAGTTCTATTAGCCCGAGTTCCCAAAGCAAGAACAGAGAGGAAAATCGTTCCAAAGCTTAGGAGAAACAGCCTGGAAGGGTTTCTCTCCTCTAGTCCTGAACCATGTGCGTGGAACCATCAGTAGATTCTGATCCACAGACCTCAGAGCCCGAGCTGGCGTGTAAGGTTGGATCAGATCAGGAATGTAAGGAGGAGGTTGACCATGAATAGCTTGTATCAAAAGAGCAGTAGAGCTGGATGTCATCAGCTGCTGTCAGCTTCACAGAAGACAGGAATGATTTGTGGAGCAAGAGACACGAGAGAATTAATGGTGTCAAACAACACTTTGGGGTTTTCCTTATTTGCTGCTACCAGTTTTCTGATGTAATCAGATCTAGCAGTTTCCACCATCTCATTGTAAGAAGACATCAGATCACTGAGGTGAAGTCTGTGCACCTCAAGTTTAAAGGCTTCTTTTTTTTTTTACAAATTTTATTTTCATTTCAGACAAAAAAAAAGACAGTACAGAGTAACAAACAAACAAACAAATAAAATAAAATAAAATAAAATAAAATAAAATAAAATAAAATAAAATAAAATAAAAATATATATATATAGTAAATTATATTATATTATAAAAAATAAAACCAACAGGACAATAAGAAACATCAAAACAAGAAAAACCAAGTGCCAGACCACAAAAGAGAAAAAATATAATAATAATAAGTTAACATTTTCAATGCTGCAGAAAAAAAAAAAAAAAAGTATTTACAAGGAGGTCAGAGAGTTCACAGAACTCCCTCTAAAGGGACAGCAACAATAGGTGGCTTATGCTTCATTGTCATTTCCTGATAGTGTCCAGAAACGGTCCCCAGATCTTGACAAATTTCAAGTGTAAATTAGACATTGTGTATCTAATTTGTTCCAGATACAGGAGAGAAACCATATCATTGAGCCATTTTTTGAAGGAAGGTGGAGATGGTGATTTCCATTCACTCAGGATCACTCTCTTTGCAACAACCAGAGAGAAAGCTAGAGCTTGTTGCTGAGTGCTGGATAGATTAGAGGTTGATTCAGAACATCCCAAAACAACCAAAGCACCGGTCTGGATCACATTCACCTTGTATGCTTTAGAGAAAAAATTGAAAAACTCCAACCAATAAGATCTTAACCTGCAGCAAGACCAGAACATATGTCCGAGTGAACCCTCTGACGTTGAACAGCGATCACATGAGGATGGAATGGCAGGGAAGATTCTGTTTAGCCTTGTTTTGGAATAGTGGAGTCTATGAGCGACCTTAAATTGAATTAATTGAAGCCTTGCATTTATCAAACAGAGTTTAATCCGGCTCAGTCCCCTCGTCCACACATCGTCTGATATTTTCTCGCCCAAATCTTTTTCCCACGACTCTTTAATGTGCGACGAAGGGACCGCCTTGTAAAATAGAGACACAAGTAGTGAAATTAAATGGTTTGAGGTGGAGGATTTCCTCATTGTATGATGAAAAGTATGTTCTTTTGGCAAACGCTCGAAAGACTGAAATGATTTGCTGACAAAGTTCCGGATTTGAAGATATCTGAACCAGTGAGAGCTCGGCAAATTGAACTTTGACTGCAATTGAGCAAAAGAAGCAAATCTACCGCCAAAATACAAATCTTTGAAGGAACATAAACCTCTCTCAGACCACTCACTGAACACTGGATCCATCTGTCCTGGTTTAAAAGAAGAGTTATGGCAAATAGGTGTATAAACAGAGAGTTCTGACAAGTTTAGGACATTTTTAATTTGTTTTAATATTTTAAAGGAATTGAATAAGATGAAATCATTTTTTAGAACTCTGAGCTGAGGAATAGTATTTGAGAGTAAGATAGAAATGGGAGAAGTATTGAAATGAGAAAGTGTGATGTTAGTTTCAATAAGAGGCCATGAGGGGGCAGATGCGTCATTTGAATTTAACCCAGATGAAAATTGATTCCAAAAGATCCAGTTTCTGGCATTGCATGCCCAGTAATAGTGTCTGAACACTGGAAGAGCAAGACCCCCATCTGCCTTGGATTTCTGGAGATGTGCCTTACTTATGCGAGGGGGTTTGTAATTCCAAATAAAAGGTACTATGATTGAGTCAATTGTCTTAAAAAATGAGGAAGTGAGAAAAATAGGCACATTTTGAAAGAGATAGCTAAATTTGGGAAGTATAGTCATCTTAATAATGTTAACCCGACCAACAAGCGACAGTGGCAGGAGCTTCCATTTGTTTATTTTATTTTTTAATGCATTAATCAAATTTAAAAAATTGAATTTAAACAAAAACTTGGGTTGTCTTGTGACATTGATACCGAGATAAGTAAAATAATCTGAACTGATTTTAAAGGGCAATTTAGTCAAATAATCTGGATCCAAGTCCTTCGAGAGGGGCATCAAAGTGCTTTTGTCATAATTAATGGTAAATCCAGAAAGCTGGCAAAACTCTTTAATGAGATCAAGAAGGGATGGTAGAGACTCTGTTAATTTTGAAATTGTCAACACCACATCGTCAGCATAAAGGCCAATTTTAGATGTTACCTTCCCACACTCTATTCCACATATTTGGGGACAGGATCTGATCGCCACAGCCAGGGGCTCCAGTGCCAAAGCAAAGAGCATCGGAGAAAGACAACACCCTTGTCTGGTCCCTCGATTAAGATCGAAAGGAGTGGATTTATCGTAGTTGGTCAAGATACAGGATTTAGGATGAGCATAGAGAAGTTTTAAAATAGTTATACATTTTTCGCCAAATCCAAACTTCCTCAGCACTCCAAACATAAATGTCCACTCTATTTGATCGAAGGCCTGTTGTGCATCTAATGATATTACTGCTGACTGTGGTTTTTCTGATGAGTACATGATATTTAGAAGACGCCGAGTATTTGAGACAGGATAGCGGTCAGGAATGAATCCAGTTTGGTCAGGATGAATTAGATTGCAGATGTGCTTTGATAACCGAGAAGACAAAACTTTGGCAATTATCTTCTGGTCGCTGTTTAAGAGGCTCAGGGGACGATATGAAGACATCTTTGTTGCATCTCTGTCTTTTTTGAGGAGTAAACAGATGTTTGACTCATAGATAGAGTTTGGGAAGATGTTGCTCTTTACCGAACAGTTTATCATCCTCAGTAACAAGGGTGAGACTGCATCTATGTTTGCTTTATAAAATTCAATCCCAAACCCATCTGGACCACATGCCTTCCCACTGGGAAACGAGCGGATAGCCGCTTTGATTTCATCCAATGAGATCTCAGATTCTAATTCCTGACGAGCATCGTTACCAAGTCTGGGAATATCAAGCTTGTCTAAAAAAGCATCGATGTCATCAACAGAGGCCTTTGTCTTAGATGAATATAAGTCAGAGTAATAGTCCTGGAAACACTTGTTGATTGACTTTGGGTTTGTGATCAATTCTCCCGCAGCAGAGGAAATCTTATGGATAGCCCTGTCTGCTTGCACACCTTTCAGCTGCCTGGCGAGGAGTGTATGAGCTTTCTCACTCAGTTCAAAATGCTTTTGTTTTAGTTTGTGTATATAGTTTTTTACTTGTTCTGCAGATATCATATGATATTCATATTTTAATTTGAGCATTGCATCTAGGGTGTTTTCAGATTTTGTGTTAAGATAATCAGACTGCAGTGTCTCAAGTTCAGATTCAATTTCTTTATAACGTTTACATCTCTCCTTTTTCTGTTTTGACTGATATGAAATAATATGTCCACGCATTACCACTTTAAATGTCTCCCACAAAGTTGCATCGGAGACTGAATCATTATCGTTAAAAAGGAAGAAGTCTGAAATTTGGATTGAGATATATTCAAGAAAAGATTTGTCAGTGTTCAGTGAGGGGTTAAATTTCCAATTGTACGAGCGAGCTGGAAGTTTAAAGTCAATTTTCATTGTAGCTGGAGCATGGTCGGATATTATTATGTTATTATATTTTGAGCTGGATACATTAGAAATTAATCTTGAGTCCACCAGGAAATAATCAATTCTAGTGAAACTACCATGGACCGGTGAGAAAAAGGAATATTGCTTGTCCAAAGGGTGTTGTATTCTCCAAATATCAACTAAATTTTGCTGTTTAATTAAATTATTAAGCACAGGGACCGATTTCAAAGGAGATGGTGTCTTTGAAGAAGATCTGTCGAGGGAAGCATCAAGATAGCAATTGAAGTCACCTCCTATTATAATATTTGAGTTGTCATGGTCTGCAACAAGATTAAACATTTTCTGGAAAAAATCTGGGCAATCAAAGTTTGGGGCATATATGTTAAGGAGTGTCAGCGGAACAGAATTAATGGAACCTGTTACGAGCACAAATCTGCCACCTGGATCTGCTGTCATGGATGAAAACAAGAATGGGACATTTTTCCGGATGAGGATGGCAACCCCTCTAGCTTTGGAGGAAAATGTTGATTGATAGACATTTGATATCCATTGTGCTCTGAGATTTCTTTGCTCTGATGAAGATATATGGGTTTCTTGCAAAAAGATAATGTCTGAGGAAATAAATTTTAGATGTTGAAAAACTTTTCCTCTTTTTAAAGCCTTGCCCATTCCTCTGCAGTTCCAAGTTGTGAAATTAATTGAACTCAAATCTGACCAAGTTCTTGAATTATCCTGCATCAAAGCAGTCTATTAATAGGAATATACCTGCAACATATGTAGCTGTGGACTGGCAACGAAAAAAAATAAAATGAAACATAAAACAAACACAAAACAAGAATGAACACATATAAACCCCTAACCCCGGTGTCATTAGAGTAAAGACACCAAAAAACCCCTAAGCCACAGAGGCTGCTGGGCGATAGAGCCCCCTCCCCCCTCAGAAAAAAAAGAGAGAAAAAAAAAACACCATCTCAAACCCGTGTGTAACACCTTATTTAGATGCACCGATTGTATAACACAAATAACTTATTTAGGAAAAAAGGAGTAAATGTGAACAGAATTTTACCCAAACACCTCAATATTATTATAGAAAAAAAAAGTATATTTATAAACAAATGCATAAACAAATAACCCGAATATTATAACTTTTATAGAACTATTTCTGCTTTTTTATACGTATCAAAATATTTTTACATGTACATAGGAACACAGGCTAGTCGTCACTAAAACAATATTAAGTATGAATATATATGTTTGTAAACAGTGGAACGTAATGTAAACAGATCAAACCATGAGATTATGCTCTGGCAGGCAGGGAACCAGCGAACCTCTCAGTGTCAGACACGGAGTTGAAAGTGCTGACAGAGCCGTTCAATGTCACCTGTAGCTTGGCCGGGAAGCGGAAGGAACACTCGGCGCCGGCATCTTTGAGCGTCTTCTTCACACTATTGTAAAGGAGGCGCTGAGCAATGACTTCTGGTGGATAGTCAGGAAAAATGAAGATTGGCTTCCCTTGGTAGTTCAGCGGTCCACGCTGGCGCCCGAGCCGGAAGATCTTAGCGATGTCGCAGCAGTTGTGAAGTTTGGCCATGAAGGTGCGCGGCTTGTCCAATGACCCGGTGCGCCCGATCCACCTTAAGAGGCTTCGGAAAATGATCAATTCCAAGCAATTTGGGTAATAATCCAATGATGAACTCGGTGGGGCGACCCATCTCCTCCCCCTCTGGGATGCCAATAACACGGATGTTTTGACGACGTGAGCGCCCCTCCAGATCCACCAGCTTAGCCCTTAGCTTAACATTTGCGGTCCCCAGCTCCACACACGTAGCCTCCAGTGCTGTAATGCGTGAGTCTGCGGACGTTAAAGCTTCGTCCACACACTCTAGACGTTGTTTCACCTCGCGGTGGTCAGTTTGCAGGGAAGCCAGGGTCCTTTCCATTGCGTCGAAACGCCCGTCTATGGATTCCTTCATGGCGTTCACAAGTTCAAAAACTTTCGCGAGTTCGGTGCTTTGGTTCGCCACGGCCGCCAAGATGGCGTCGTTACTAGCACCGCTGGCCTGTCCCGCAGTCGATTTGCTTTGATTCTCGTCTCTTTTCCCCATATTTCAAAGCGGTCGTGTTCCAAAAAAGTTGATAGAAAATGTTCCAGAAAATGCGCGGTGCAGAGTCTTTTAAATAACTATTTTTTGGCGAAACACACAGAGCTCAAAAAAGTACGTCTTACGCCATCACTGCACAAGAGCACCCAGTTTAAAGGCTTCTTAAGTTAAAAGTTCTTTAGCAGAGCAAGATGTGTATATAATGATATAATGATATTATATTATATCAGTATCATATATGATATGATATTATATACTATAATAAAACATATTATTAAAGGATATTATAATTCTATATAACACCTACCTTGGTGGGTGACACTAGGTTGAAGTTTTCCCAAACAAGGGATCGCTTTTTTCACTCGGATTCTCCATGATCACAAGCTAATCGTCGCTGTCAAAGGTGCTTCGCGCCAAAGTTTCGAAACAGTCAGCTCATGTTCCGGTGGTTCGGTATGACGTATGACGCATCAAACATCATTGGTCATGTGATCGTGAAGATTTTATACAAGCCTCGACGCAGCGTTTCGAGCCAGTCTGCTTCAATAGAGTGAAGGCGGCTTCGGAGTCTCGATGTCAAACGTCCCATCTCTAACGACGGTCTTCCCCCCTTTTTAAACCTTGTGCTGTTATACGTTCAATGTGACCTGAAGGACCGAAAACAAACATGTTTGTGGTATCTCTTGTGTTACCTCAGGGTAAGATACCACAAGTCTAACCTCAAGCACATTTGTTTTTACAGGGGCTTCATGTCACTTTGGAAGAGTTTGCCAGTTGATCGCAACTCTCTACAAGGTTTGGCTCAACCCTGATCACTATCTTGACTTATTGAAAATCCCTGAGACTGATCTGGTCAGCAACTGGTACTGTTATATTACAGAAATGTAAGCATGTTCCAGTAACTAATTTCCTCGATAATCAATATGATTCTGCTGCAGCATTCAATTTAAACAATTTCCCGAAGGAGACCTCCTGAGGGATCAATAAAGATCTACCTACCTACCTACCATTCGCTTTCACAGGAGGATTCAAGCCATTTTCTTCAATAAGAAGTAAGAAAAGATTGAAAATTGTTTAATTTAACATACAATTAAATGGTTGCATTAAGTAGGACATCTCCACAGCTGGGACAAAGTTATGATGTTTCAATTGGTGACAGTTGTGAGGTAGACATAGGACAGGGAAGAAGATTACACTGTTCACATGCAGTTTTATTGTTTTAATGTGATTTTATTCTACTCTGAGAGTTAATCATTATTAATTTAGTGATCTATTATTTTAAGAGATGGGAGCGTTTAAAACCCCTATCTTTTAAATAAAATTCCTAATTATTATGATTATTATGATTATTATTATTAGATGACCTACATAAAGTTGACGAAACAGAAAGGCATTCCTTGTCCCACGGTCATTTCTCGAGAAACAAATCTCTAACTGGCTCTAACTTGTAAAACAAAGTGATTCAACATTCAATTCAAGTATCCTGACTGTTGGATCAAGACATTTTTATTCGTGTAGACTTTTTCTTGATTTCTTGAAACTCTGTGTTTGTCTCTGTGTTGTCTTGACCTTTTAAATATTTATTTTATTGGGTATTCTTTAAGCGCTTTGTGACCCTTGTCTAGAAAAGCGCTCTATAAATACAAATTACTTACTTACCTACAATCATCTTGCCACAAGATGAGTTTGGAAATATGAGGATACACTATCTATCTAAGGGTCATTCTTTTTTTCTCATTTTAAAAATAAATACATAAGGACTCCTAAATGGCATTGCAGTTATTACAGAGAGATAATTATAGATTTTATAAATTTATAAAAATGTATATACAGTAACCAAAATTGCAGAGGACTAGGAGAATAATGCAAAGTCAAATGTTTAGCACTGTACTTTGAACATAATCCTGTAAGAGTAGGTTTTTGGCTCGTAGTCAGATTCATGTCACATTTCTCATTTGTCTGTACGTCAATTATTTTTACAGCTTCTCTTCCTGGCATGCAAACCACACAGTCTTTTGTAATAGATTTAGCCAAATCTAAACCGGCAGTCAAAGGTTGTTGTGTGTAAATACCTGTCTCACCCTCTATTAATATATCAATTGTTTCACCACCTATATGTGTGATAGCAGTATTCACTCTAATCGATTTCTGTTTCTGAAATTAATTACGTTGGCGACAAGCGGTGACTTTGATGTCTGGCTTGCAGTTGGTCAAGAGGAATTTGGACAATGTTTTCACGATCTAGGGTATCTAGGGTGATTCTGGTGCCAGTGCTTCCTATAAATGATTCTACGTGACCATGAGGTCTCCCTTTTTCAGAAGGGTCTATAAATTCAAGCTTAGGTCCGGTGGGCAACGCTCGTTTTGGTCTGTGGGTTTTGTAGAATATTTCATCACTTGTGTCAGTAACTTGGGGGAAAATGCACAAGTTAGGGCAAACAATACAACAGAAAAGGTTATTGCAAACATAATTCCCAAACAGCCTATTAGTTTCTTGTCTCTGGTCCACACCGGTCTTCCTGTGGGGAATAGGGCATCCATAATTGCTGTCGCAGTGCCTAGATGTTCCGTCTATCAGAACACTGTTGTTGAATCTAAGAAGAGGGGCGATGTTCAGTGCCTAGACTTTCCGTCTATCAGAACACTGTTGTTGAATCAAAGAAGAGGGGCGATGATTGCAGATCACTAGCCCACGTTTTTCTTTTGATGATCTTGATGAACAGAGTCTCCCACGCGAACAGGGCTCGAGTCAGTTGGATTGCACATTCTTGCCTTAGTTCACGAACATCCATGGCCTTTTTCATCTTATAGGCCAAGTCACAGACTTCGAGTGGAGGATCATCCTTCTCATTGGTTGCCAGTCGTGGCAACCCAAATGCTCGCCCAAACAACATTTCAAATGGTGACAGTGTTTGTCCTGTGGCTGGGATAATGTGCATGTTGAGTTTTACTAATTCAATACAATCAGTCCAGTCCTTATTTTTTATGGTGCCATTAGCTCTTTCCACCAGTCCTGCTGACTGTGGATGGTAAACACAATGATTTTTCAACTCAATCTTGAAATGGTTAGTTTGCCGTTTAATTACTTAGTTTACAAAGTGTGTGCTATTATCACTTCGGATGATTTTTGGAATTCGAAATGTAAGAAAAATGTGTTTACAGAGAGCCTTTGCTACTGTGAGTGCACCTGGTGTATTGGATGTAAAGATTTCTACCCATTTGGATAAGCATCAATTATTATCAGACAATATGCAAATTGGTTTACAGGGTTTAACTGTATAAAGTCCATGTGAGGAATGGTGGACTGGGTGTCATGTGTTTGTTCCTTCCTGTTTTATTTTGAAAGTGTGTTTCCGTGTTTGGTACGTGTCCTCTGTTTTGTCTTTACAGACGCTGGCAGGTGCGCGGCTGGGGATGATTGAATGGCGGGTTCTTCCCACTCATAAGGAGCGTCTCTGACCGGAAGAACTCGCCAGAGTATTCAGTTTCCTGACCAGGTTGGCAACTCGATATCGCTCCGCTCTTAAATTATCTGAACGATCTGTTTTTTGAAGCCCCCTGACGTTGTCAGCTTTCTTAGTTGCTCAGGTGAGTCTTTTTCCCTTTTGTTTTAGTTGCTGTTCGAGACCCTGATCTCCAGCCGTGTTCCTACCTGCGTCCCGAGCGCCTGTCCTGTTTTTGTTCCGGTCCCTCCCGACCGCTTCTTTGGACATTAAAAGACTTTTTGTTCCGAACGATTCTCCGAGGATTTATTCACTTCCGCGTCTGGGTCTCCTGCCGTGTTCGACTCTTGACAGAATACTCTGGCCACCAGATGGACCCAGCGGAAGTAAAGGAGCTCCGCCGAGCCCTCGGTTCCCAAGGAACCAGACTATGTTCTCTGGAGGAGGTGACGCGGGACAGTCACGCAGCGCTCGTCCAGCTGTCAGCTGCTGTGGGTGAGCTCACTCTTCGCTTGGCCCCTCCCGCACCTGTTGCAGCCGCCGCAGCCTCTGTGCGCGCTCCGACTGTCTCACCTGCTCACACTGAAAGACTGCCGGCTCTACGCGAACCCACGATACCCACGCCTGAACATTATAGTGGAGAAGTGGGCGGTTGTGCACGTTTTTTTGCTCCAGCTTCAGTTAGTGTTTAGCCAGCAGCCCTCCTCGTTTTCCACGGGTCGCGCCCAGATCGCGTATCTGATAAATCTCCTCCGGGGTAGAGCAGCTGACTGGGCTACTTCACTGTGGGAGTCCAACTCTCCGGCTCTAGCGAATTATGACGGGTTTACTGATGAGATGCGCCGGGTTTTCGACCAGCCACATCGCTCTCCCGCTGCGTCCTCTCGCAAGTTACTTAGGTTGAGACAGGGAGATGAGTCTGTGGGGCATTACTCAGTAGATTTCCGTATATTAGCCGCCGAGAGTGGTTGGAATGAGCCGCACTTATAACCGTGTTTACCCAGGGGTTAAGTAGCTCCGTCAGGGATCAACTTGCCACACGGGAAGAACCAGAGGGGTTAGAGGCTCTTATCAGCCTAGCCATAAAGATCGATAATAGGTTGAGGGAACGCCGCAGGGAGCGTGGCAAGGACGTGTTCTCTCCACCTTTTCCTATCTTTGACCGACCAGCACCTCAGTTGACTCCTGCGACTCCGACGCCGCCACTCGATGAGCCGATGCAGCTGGGTCGTACACGTTTGTCTCCCGAACAGTGCTCCCACAGGCTCACGAGGGGACTGTGTTTGTACTGTGGCGAGCCTGGTCACCTACTACGCGTCTGCCCAAGTCGCCCTAAGGTTAGTGCTCGGGTGGGACACACCCGCTCTTCGCATGACCCCACTCACCGAATCACTCTACCTGGACTATTGACTGTTGACATGACTTCGACTGCAGAGGTTGTTCTGATCGACTCTGGCGCTGACGACAACTTCATTGACCGAGACTTCGCCCTGTCCCTTAACATTTCCCTGGTTAGACTAGACGTTCCCCGCCCGGTCTGCGCCATAGATGGCCGACCGCTCCTTGACGTGACTCACCAGACCACTCCCCTTTCCCTCACTATTTCGGGTAACCACTCTGAGGTCATATGTTTTCTTCTCATTTCATCTCCCTCTTCTCCTATAGTTCTTGGTCTCCCCTGGCTTCGTATCCATAACCCTCACTTTGACTGGGTGAACTCTACTGTACTTGGTTGGAGTCCTCATTGTCATTCACAGCGTCTCCGTTCTGCGCCCACTACCTCTCGTCCTCCGCTTTCCATTTCTCCCCCTCCTGATCTTTCCTCCGAGTATCACAGTTTGGGTGAGGTTTTTAGCAAGGAGAGGGCGCTATCCTTACCACCACACCGTCCCTATGACTGCGCCATCGACTTACTTCCTGGTTCTCCACTCCCCTGTAGTCGACTGTACAAGGTTTCTCGTCCTGAGCGTCAGGCGCTCGACACCTATATCGGGGAGTCGCTGACGGCCGGTTTGATTCGCCCCTCTTCTTCGCCTCTTGGTGCAGGGTTCTTTTTTATTAGTAAGAAGGACAAGTCTCTGAGACCCTGCATAGACTACAGGGGGTTAAACAGCATAACCATCAAGAATCGTTATCCCCTCCCACTCATAGATCCTTCTTTCGATCCACTGAACAAGGCCAGGGTCTTCACCAAACTGGACCTTCGAAGTGCGTATCACCTAGTTCGTGTTAGAGAGGGCGATGAGTGGAAGAAGGCATTTAAGACTCCCCTAGGACACTTTGAGTATCTAGTCAAGCCGTTTGGCCTGACCAATGCGCCAGCGGTTTTCCAGAGACTCATAAATGAGGTCCTAGGGGACTTCTTGAATGATTTTGTGTATGTTTATCTTGACGATATCTTGATCTTTTCCAGTTCCTGTGAGGAACACATCAGCCATGTCCGCCGCGTTCTCCAACGGCTACTAGAGAACCGACTCTTTGTCAAGGTGGAGAAGTGCGAGTTCGGAGTTCCCACCGTGAGTTTTCTGGGCTTTATTTTAGGGCAAGGTCAGCTGCAGCCAGATCCCGTGAAGGTAGAGGCAGTTTCCCAGTGGCCAGTGCCTCAAGCAGTTAGCCGCAAGCAATTGCAACAGTTCTTGGGCTTTGCGAACTTTTACCGTAGGTTCATCCGGGGTTATAGCCAGGTAGCCCCTCCACTAACCCAGCTTACCTCCACTAAGAGTCCTTTCATCTGGTCCGCCAAGGCGGAGGACTCCTTCAACCGGCTGCGCTCGCTGTTCTCCTCCGCCCCTATCCTACGACACCCTGACCCGGCCCGTCAGTTCATCGTGGAGGTGGACGCTTCGGACACCGGCATAGGAGCAGTGCTGTCTCAGAGGTGCGCCAAGGACAACAAGGTGCATCCCTGTGCTTTCTATTCCCGGAAACTGTCTCCAGCTGAGCGCAACTATGACATTGGCAACCGGGAGCTCCTGCCGGTGGTGGCGGCACTTCAGGAGGGGAGACATTGGCTGGAGGGCTCAGAGGTACCCTTTCTGGTTTTAACGGATCATAAGAACTTGCTCTACTTACAGGAGGCCAGGCGCCTGAACTCCCGCCAGGCCCGTTGGGCCCTGTTTCTAGGCCGATTTGACTTTGCCCTGACTTACCGCCCAGGAGGTAAGAACGTTAAGCCTGATGCCTTATCTCGACAGTTTGCCCCTTCCCAGGAGGATCTGGCGGATGAGACCATCCTCCCTAAGCGGTGCTTCATTAGGGCAGCCAGCTGGGACATAGAGAGGGTAGTTCAGGAGGCTCAGGAGAGTGACCCAGGACCTAGCTCTGGACCACCTGATAGACTCTTTGTTCCTCAGCCAGCTCGTGACCAGGTGCTTCAGTGGGGACACAACCACAGGGTAGCGTGTCACCCGGGCGTTTCGAGGACACTATCGTTTCTAAGACAGAAATTCTGGTGGCCGGAGATGGCACGCGATGTCAAGGAGTTTGTGGCTGCCTGTGCCACGTGTGCTCGCGGAAAGTCCTCTCGTCGCCTCCCCGCTGGACTCCTGCAACCCTTACCGGTGCCGAGTCGCCCCTGGTCGCACATCTCAGTGGACTTCGTTACCGGTCTTCCTCCATCCATGGGTAGGACGGTAATCCTTACGATAGTGGACCGCTTCTCCAAGATGGCTCACTTCATTTCGCTGATCAAGTTACCGTCGGCATTGGAGACAGCGGACCTGCTGGTCCTACACGTTTTTAGACTCCATGGCATTCCAGTGGACATCGTCTCAGATCGTGGACCCCAGTTCTCCTCGCAAGTCTGGAGAGCATTCTGCAAGTCCCTGGGGGCTAAGGCCAGTCTTTCGTCAGGCTACCATCCGCAGAGCAACGGACAGACGGAACAGGCTAACCAGGACCTGGAATCAGCACTACGCTGCGTGTCGGCGCGTCACCCCGCCTCCTGGTGTCAACAGATCCCCTGGGTGGAGTATGCCCACAACTCCCTGACGTCTTCAGCCACTGGGATGTCGCCCTTCCAGGCTGCCTACAGATATCAGCCACCTCTCTTTCCCTCTCAGGAGAGGGAAGCTGCGGTTCCCTCTGTCCGGGCCCACCTACGACGTTGTCGTTCTGTCTGGCACCATACCAGGGCTGCTTTGTCCCGCACCGCCATCCGGAATCAACGCCTCGCTGACAAGCACCGTGTGCCAGCCCCCGTTTACTCACCTGGCCAGAAGGTCTGGCTCTCCACCCGGGACCTCCCCCTTCCAGTGGAATCCCGTAAGCTGGCCCCCAGGTTCGTAGGTCCCTTCGAGATTGAGAGGATCATCAATCCCACGGCCATGCGCCTCAAGCTTCCCCCATCGCTCAAGGTCCATCCAACTTTCCACGTCTTACTCCTGAAGTCTGTCGCCTCTAGTCCTATCAGTTCGCCAGCCGAGCCTCCACCTCCTCCACTCATCATCGACGACCATCCCGCATATAGAGTCCATAAGATCCTGGAGGTTCGCCGTAGAGGTTGGGGTTATCAGTATTTAGTGGACTGGGAGGGCTACGGTCCAGAGGAGCGCTCCTGGATCTCCCGCTCACTCATCCTGGACCTCTCCCTCCTCCGAGACTTTTACCGGGAGCACCCGGAAAGACCGGGGTCACTTCCGCGTCTGGGTCTCCTGCCGTGTTCGACTCTTGACACTGGGTTCTGGAAATCGTCCTCTAGGGGTACGTCTGTGATCTTGAGGATTGTTTTTGATGCATAAAATTCATTTGCTGAAAAAGTGTTTGGCAAAATATTGAAACCCATCTGCATGATAAGTTTAGTGAATAATATCTTTCCCCGCGGTTGTAAAGCCCCTTGTCTCCCACTGTTTTGTATAAACATGCAGATTGTTGAAAGCCTATCGGCTGTCAGTATAAATAGTAACAGCAGCGTCCTTGAAATGGCGGCAGGCTTGAGTAAGAGCAATGATTTCAGCCGCCTGGGCAGAAAGTTTAGAAGGGAGAAATGGCTTCAGAAAAGATGGTGGGTGAGTCACCAAAGCTTTGAGCAAGATGGGCAAAAGTGAGTTCAGTGCCCTGAAATGTAATGGAAAACCAGAACTGACTGTCTGGATGAATTGGTATGGACCAAAAAAAGCGTTCGACAAGTCAATCACAGAGAAGAATTTAGAGTCAGGTTGAAAATAATTCAACAATGTGTGGATTTGGCACGTTTGGTGCCCTCTGGAGGATGAGACTTCTGATTCAGATTCAATTGTGTTTTTATGAAACGCCTCGTCCTCCCCTCCCCGTCAGTCTTTATGAGACTGACATTCTCTGGCCACATGGCCTTGTTTTATTGTCAAAACCATGAGGACGACGGACACGATCATTTCGCTCCATCCTTCCGTGATGCCATTTAAAGACATGATAAACAAACAGCAGTCGAGACTTAATAATAATTTCAACGGCTAAATATGTTAATGTCATACTTTCTTTTACTTTATTTTTGTGTCATTTAAGTCGAATTAAAGTGTTGAGAACAACACAAAACACAACAATCAACTACATTTCAAAACATATTTTCTGAAGTTTTACTGAAAAAAATATGAGCCCTCACCTTCACACACAGACACACACACACATGTACACACTCATGCAGCACACAGATGGTGAGATTTTAGTCATGACTAAACTATAAACGTCTAAAACATTCTGTAGCTTTTAATAACATTCCTGCTGCACCACAAAACACACACACATTCTTAAGTTATTTAAGAAATTATTTTATAGTTAAGATTATTATTATTATTCACTCATTCTCTTCATTCTCTCTTCTTCCTCCTCTATTTCTTCTCTCTCTTCACTTCCTCTTCTATTTTTTATACATTCTCTTCTCTTTCTCTTCACTTCCTCTTCTCTTTCTTTTTTCTACATTATCTTCTCTTTCTCTTCACTTCCTCTTCTCTTTATTTTTCTACATTCTCTTCTCTTTCTTTTTCTACATTCTCTTCTCTTTCTCTTCACTTCCTCTTCTCTTTCTTTTTCTACATTTTCTTCTCTTTCTATTCACTTCCTCTTCTCTTTCTTTTCCTACATTCTCTTCTCTTTCTATTAAAAACTAAAATAATAATATATAAAAAAAACAGTTTTAAACTGAGATGATACTTCAAATGCGTCTAAATGGATACAAAACAATATATCCATAGATCAAAATGAATGTCATAAAAACGTTTGACAAAATAGTATAATCATTTTAATAAATGTAAACAATAAATATATAATTTCATATTTCTTTGGCTAATAGATCTGAGTTATTTATTGTAAATGTCGACATAAAAGGTGAATTTCTCACGTTATTTATTTCATAAATTCAATACATAAAGGGTGAATTTTTCAAGTAAACTGTTTGTTAATTAGTTAAAAGTAGTTTTAATGGTATTAGTTGTTTTACTTTCTCTTAAAAAACATTTATTCATAGCTCTAGTTATTCTGCATTTTTGGTCTCGGGGAAGAGGTTTAGTTTTTCTCTTCTCGGGTTTTGTCTTGGTCACGTCTGAGTCAGAGTTTCCGGTCTGAGCAGTATTAACGGGGATCAGGATGGCGCATCCTGCAGCCCCTTGGTCTTGGTGTTGTTGGTTTTGTCCGGTAAGACGTCTTCGTCAAGTCACAGTCTCATTGTCTTCAGGCCTTACGTAATACACTTCTTCGTTGTTGATCACTGTTTTTTCAAAGTTTTTTCTTCTGTCTTTTAAGATAAGCATGTTCATGCCAGATTCGTGCAACCTTGATTTGTTTTACCGGGACTTTCTTTAGTCCGTTTTTTTGCTCTTTATAAAGCGACAGCTTTCTGAGCAATTCTTCTGTTTTATTTGTATCTTCGGATGGTTCGAAGTTATATCTTTCTTTCCATTTTTTCAAGTACTTGGTGCAACCGGTATATCGTTGTTCCATTATCTGGGCAAGTTTATCAAACTCCCCTGTGAGCTCACCCCGTTTCATTTTTCGTTTCATTTGTTTTTTGCTTTTTATCATTGTAGAACGGTCTATTTGTCAATCTTTTACCTTTCCCAACTGTTGGTAAGGCGGACAAATACTGGTTGTTTAAGATTCACTCCCTTTACCATACTTTTATTTTACAATCAACAAATGACAATCCTCAAGTTTTTACAGTTAAGGTTCAGGTAACTCTTTTGATTTCTGTGACGGAATCACCAGAACAGGCCCCAACGGATGGCTGTAAACCCACAACCGTGCAACACCTCAACAAACGCACGTTAGTTGAGATTCGTTCTCCGTCAAGAATCTATCGTTTCACATCTGACAACGATCCTACTGACCTTAGTTGGCGTCACTTGTCCGGCAGCTGGATTCGGATCGCATTTGTCTGCTCCGGTGGTGCAAAGAACGAGGAAGGAACCACCGCTGACGTGTGGACTTTCTCCCGGAGATCAGAACCTCCGACTGTGCCCAGTTTTTCGTCATCCTCGCACCTCCAGAACAGTCGTAGTGATCCGGCCCGAAGGACTAAGTTGTTGGGAGAATTTGTTAAGTTCTCGATGCCTGGACAGAGTAAAGAACAACCAGATTCAAAACTTGTTACTGGCGAGGGGAGACACTCAGACTGTAGAGACCACGCTCAAACGATCCCAGTGAATACCAACGATCTGTGTCTCCCTCACGCTTTTTATTTAGTTTCACAGCTACATCAGCCACAACCAGGCTGGAACAGGTTTACAGATACGATGAACGTCGATTAGAAAGGGCACACGTGCTGGCAGGGGTTGATCTTCGGTTGGCAGGAATAAGACAAGGACCATCTACAGTTTGTTGATTAAACGTCATGGTATGTGGTTTTATCGGTAATGATGCACAATTTTTATCAGTAATGATGCACACAAGTTTTATCAGTCACGAGGCACCAACTTGTGAGGGACAAACATTTTAATCACTTAAATTCTTATAAAATACACTCATTAGTTTTTCAAATGTATTTTTTAAATTTTCAAATAACTATTTTCATGCAATTTTTCACATACATTTTGTATTAACTTTGTAATTACAACTCAGATGGTCACCAAATGTATGTCACTTATGGAGTACCGTCCTATCAAGTTACTACACTCATTAGTTTTTCAAATCTCTTTTTGAAATTTTCAAAATAACTATTTTCATGCAATTTTTCACATACATTTTGTATTAACTTTGTAATTACAACTCAGATGGTCACCAAATGTATGTCACTTATGGAGTACCGTCCTATCAAGTTATTACACTCATTAGTTTTTCAAATCTCTTTTTTGAAATTTTCAAAGTAACTATTTTCATGCAATTTTTCACATACATTTTGTAATGACTTTTTAATTACAACTCTGATGGTCACCAAATTCATGTCACTTATGGAGTACCTTCATATTAAGTTACTACAGTCAACATTTTTTCAAATTTTTCTCTAAATTCTTTTATATCAATATTTCTTTGCAATTTTTCACATACATTTTTGATAACTTTGTAATTACAACTCTGATAGTCACCAAATTCATGTCACTTATGGAGTACCCTTATATCAAGTTACTACACTCATTCGTTTTTCTTTTTTTTTTTTTTTAATTTTCAAAATAACTATTTTTTTGCAATTTTTCACACATATTTTGTAATAACTTTGTAATTACAACTCAGATGGTCACCAAATGTATGTCACTTATGGAGTAACATCCTATCAAGTTACTACACTCATTAGCTTTTCAAATCTCTTTTTGAAATTTTCAAAATAACTATTTTCATGCAATTTTTCACATACATTTTGTAATGACTTTGTAATTACAACTCTGATTGTTGCTCGTCTTGAGTCTTGCTCCATAATATTGCGAGGAAGGGAAAACAATCGTTCTTTGTTTGTAGCTTTTATTCTAGCTTTGTCACAGCTCCGGTAGCACACACGTCAGCAGCTGTGACAATCACATTTGCAACCACCCACGTCACGCGAGTACACGCCTATTTAACATAAAGTGTCCGCGGTGCGGTAAATTGACGACAATGACGTCATTCAACAATACATACATCCAGTGCATGGCAAAACAAAACATAACACAATAAACCAAAATAAACATGAGAGCAGATCACTCAACACTGATGGTCAACATTTCATTTCACTTATGGAGTACCTTCATATGAAGTTACTACACTCATTAGTTTTTCAAATTTATTTTTGAAATTTTCAAAATAACAATTTTTATATACTTTTTCCCACATACTTTTTCTAATAACTTTGTAATTACAACTCTAATGGTCACCAAGTTCATGTCACTTAAGGAGTATCATCCTATATAGTTACTACACTCATTCGTTTCTCAAATCTCTTTTTGAAATTTTCAAAATGACTATTTTCATGAAATTTTTCACATACATTTTGTAATGACTTTGTAATAACAACTTTGATGGTCAACATTTCATTTCACTTATGGAGTACCTTCATATGAAGTTACTACACTCATTAGTTTTTCAAATTTATTTTTGAAATTTTCAAAATAAAATTTTTTATATACCTTTTCCACATACTTTTTGTAATAACTTTGTAATTACAACTCTAATGGTCACCAAGTTCATGTCACTTAAGGAGTACCTTCATATCAAGTTACTACACTCATTTGTTTTTCAAATTTATTTTTGAAATTCTAAAAAAACTATTTTTATGTAATCTTTCATGTACATTTTGTAATTACTTTTTAATTACAACTCTGATGGTCACCAAATTCATGTCACTTATGGAGTACCTTCATATGAAGTTACTAAAGTCAACATTTTTTCAAATTTTCCTCTAAATTCTTTTATATCAATATTTCTTTGCAATTTTTCACATACATTTTTAATAACTTTGTAATTACAACTCTGGTGGTCACCAAATTCATGTCACTTATGAAGTACCCTCATATCAAGATACTACACTCGTTAGTCTTTCAAATTTATTTTTTAAATTTTCAAAATAACTATTTTCATGCAATTTTTCACATAAATTTTGTAATAACTTTGTAATTACAACTCTGATGGTCACCAAATGTATGTCACTTATGGAGTACCATCCTATCAAGTTTCTACACTCATTCGTTTTTCAAATCTCTTTTTGAAATTTTCCAAATAACTATTTTCATGCAATATTTCACATACTTTTTGTAATAACTTTTTAATTACAACTCTAATGGTCACCAAATTCATGTCACTTATAGAGTACCTTCATATCAAGTTACTACACTAATTCTTTTTTTAAATTTATATTTGTAATTCTAAAAATCACAATTTTTATGTCATTTTTCACGAACATTTTGTAATAACTTCGTAATTACTTGAAAGCTAAATCTCCGGGATGCACTGGGACACATCCTTAGTAATGTGTCCTGGATTAATTATATGTTTCGGGTCTCGCAACATCAAACACCCTCGTCCAGGCAACCCAGCCAGGGTGATCAGGTCCCGGCTTGTGTCCCAGGAGCAACCCACGGATCTGCCCTTTTTATCCATAGCCACCTAGTGGCTTTATGTGCGGCCTCACTTACGGCTTGAATGGCCCTCTTCTTGGCCACCCCTGTGATTCCCAATCGTCCAAGGACTCTGCAGAGGGAGCGTCCAGCAAAGCCTCGACAGCCAACTTCTATGGACTCATAGAAAGTCTTCCAGCCCCTGCCCCTGCACTCCTCCACCAAGTCCCTATACTTGGTGCGCTTCCTTTCATTGGCCTCCTCCATTCGCTCCTCCCACGGCACCGTTAACTCCAGCATGATCAATTTGTTTTGAAGCCTCTGATACAATGATCATGTGTGCCGGAGAGACGTTATTGCAATGTGCTGGGGGAACCTCAGTTGTTTTCCCAGGTCAACGTGCAGCTGCCAATCAGGAGCTGTGTGGAGGAGTCCTGTTGTCGTCTGTGGGCGTGCACTAGGTCTCACTCAAGCTTTGACGAAAGAGATTGCCTTCTTTGGAGCATGATGTTTCTTTCTGGTGCTGATGGCTAAGGCTATGCTCTCAGCAACTGCTTTGAGTACCTGGTCATGGCGCCAACGGTAGTGTCCATCAGCAGTCCCTGGAGTCTCTGTACTGTATTGCTTCTTTCATGCATGCCACCTTGAATTCTTCAGTGAGCCCGCTGAAGGGTAGCTGATGGTCACCAAATTCATGTCACTTATGGAGTACCTTTATATCAAGTTACTACACTCATTAGTTTTTAAAATTTATTTTTTTAAATTTTCAAAATAACTTTTTTCATGCAATATTTCACATACATTTTGGAGAAACTTTGTAATTACAACTCTGATGGTCACCAGATTAATGTCACTTATGGAGTACCTTCATATCAAGTTACTACACTCATTAGTTTTTCAAATTTATTTTTTAAATTTTCAAAATAACTATTTTCATGCAATTTTTCACATACATTTTGTAATAACTTTCTAATTACTACTCTGATGGTCACCAGATTCATGTCACTTATGGAGTACCTTCATATCAAGTTACTACCCATTTGTGGAAAAAAATAAGTTTGAAAGGAAGTCTGCTAGTTAAAATCAGACAATATTTTTCAATACTACATTTTTGTCATTGTAAGTACTTTGTAGACAGTCCCTTATCTGATGTCACGGCTGGGAAAGCTCTTTCACATTTTTTTCGCTTATGTTCAATCAACACATTGTTTATTCAAAAATGAGGGTGTAGTGCATAGCTTGTGTAACAGTGATCAAAGTACATCTGGGGAACAAAGTGAATTATGAACATTGTACTACTCTTTTCAGTGTTGATACATATGGACTTTGATGTGGAAAGGTTGCTAAGCACGTTTTTTTTGTGCATAAAACCCCTTAGTACAACGAGTGGAGCAGCCTCAGATCTTTACAATCCGTGTTACTCGAACCAACTTCCTCCACCGGGCTCTTAAACAATGGGCACGACAAAAACAAACCACCCCTAAAAGCACCGTGTATCATATGTTGGAGAGCCAGAAATTGACACGGGAGCTCACAGAAAGGAATTCCTGACAGGTAGCCAATGTTTTGTATTTAATCAATTTATAGTTATTATAGTAGGTAATGTCACCTTGCGTCGTTACAGATTTGATGTCTGGAATTGAACAGAAATTCTTTAAGCATGCTCCTGACAACAAAGGAAGGAGGGCTACTTCAGGTAATTTCCCACATTTATGATAATGAATGCCAGGGCTGCTGAGAGCTATCGCTATGTTGTCCTTTTGCTTTTGATTGTATTGAGTTTCCAGTAAAATACAGCTCAAAATTATCTTTTTTTTTTTATGAGCCGGATGCAAACTACGTCATAGACCACTGCAGACCCGAATGGAGCTTGAAGGGCTCCACAGGCTATTGCCTTGAGCAAGATGTCCTGAATTACTTTCAGGATTTTCTTCAGGAGCTGGAAGATGATGGTTTTGCGGCCTCAACCCTTTGAATGATTTACGTTGTAATAGTTATGTACAGATGTTCATGATTGCTCTTCCTTTTTTCCCAGGAAGAACTGGCCCAGACAGTGAAAGTGTGGACACTACTGAGTCAGAGAGTTGTTGAATGGTGTTGCAGTGGCTCACAGGGCAGGCACACAAGCCTGTACTGCTAAAGTTAACGTCACCATTTTGTTCAATCAGTTAGTTAATTAATTAGTGTTAAATAATAATTTGCAAGGTAGTCATGTTTGAATAAAGATTTGCGAATAATAATAATAATAATAATACATAAGTTTTATATAGTGCTTTTCTGGGTACCCAAAGACGCTTTACAAAGACACAGAACAAGAAGGATACAGAGGGACAATACAGTACATACAATACAGACACGTATACAGACAGATACGAAAAAAGAACAATACAAAGAGTAGATAAGGGGGGGCGGAGAGGAGAGTGGTTTTTAAGGTGATTTGTCAGGTGTTGTAAGTGATGTTGAAAAGATGGGTGTTGGCATCAGAGGAACGTGTTCGGTGGGGAGGAATGGGGCGGTGGAGGAGATCTGTCAGCTATGAAGGGGCAAGGTTGTTTAGGGCTTTGTAGGTGGTGAGTAGGATCTTGAAGTGTATGCGCTGTTTTACAGGAAGCCAGTGAAGTTGACGTAGGATGGGTGTGATGTGTTCTCTGGAGGGGGTGTGAGTGAGCAGTCGTGCAGCGGAGTTTTGAACATATTGCAGTTTTTGAAGAACAGTGGAGGGGAGACCATACAGGATGCTATTGCAGTAGTCGAGTCTGGAGGTGATAAAGGCGTGAATTAGTGTTTCAGCAGCTGAGAGAGATAAAGTGGGTCTGAGGCGTGCTATGTTCCGGAAGTGGAAGAAGGATGTTTTGGTGATGCAGTTTATGTGTGACTTGAAGGAGAGTTCAGGGTCCATGTAGATGCCAAGGTTTCTGACCAGGGAGGAGGGAGTGACAGAGTGACCATCGATGCAGAGTGAGAAGTTCTGGGAGGTGGGGAGGGCGGATTTTGAAAAAAAAGTCGAGAGAGTGCTCAAATCTCAGAAGATAGAGAGAGGTCATAGATCCGACTCAAGGACGAGCGAGTCACCAATACGTGCACGCTCGTTGATCCTTTTTAGTCGCCACAGCATCATGTTTTACGCCCAACGTTAGCTTTTTGAGCTCACTGTTTGTGTTTCTGCGCCACAAATTCACTGTGTGCATGCTCTCTTACTTTTGACACCGATGTGCCACCATAGGGACTGGGATGGTCATTCCAGAAGATTGTACTTGTGCTTCTGCATGAATTCCTAGTTGGATTTTGAACAGTGCTAAGGATCATTGTCCTGCTGAAAAATCCCACCCCGGCGTATTTTCATCTTTGATAGATAGATAGATAAAACTTTATTTCCGATTCTTGAACATTCTTGTCGAGAATCTGCTGATACTGAGAGGAATTCATGTGGCCCTCAACTATAACAAGGTTTCCAGTCCCTGTGCTAGCCACATAGTCCAAAAACATGATGGACCCTCCACCAAATCATTTTGATTCAAAGAAGAAGATTAAAGATTCAAGAGCAACTTTATTCACCAGTTCATATTGGTATACAAACGTGGAATTGTGGTTGTGGATGTGGTTGATTTCTGACTGTGGAGACAAATAGTCCAATCCAGGTCTCATCAATGCCTAAGTCGTTCAATCGTTAGACCGACTCAATCTACTTGTACTACTGGTTTAAAAAAAGAACAAAACAAAACATGTTGCTCAATATCTCGGCTGTTTCTCGGAACGATGAGTCAGCTGCACCAAAGAATGACTCTCTTAGCATACCTCTGTTTTCAAAGGACTTTTTGTTAACGATAATGGCAGGGCTTTACACAACCAACAGTCGGTGTTTTATCAAGCATTACAAAGGATTGAAACCTATAACAAATATATTTTGATCTGTTTCTATCTACCACCTCCTCCAGTGATGTTGTAGCTATTTAAAGGAAACACTTATCGACACCATCCATTGATGTCTGGCACTTGAATGTTGCTGAATTCTAATCTGTATTGCAAAGTTAACGTGCAATAAACTTTCACATTTGAGTAACTCAAATCTGTTAGAGAACAGTTTAAAATAAACACAGCAGTAGCTGTAACCACTATGTCACACTAACATGTAACTACTATATTATTTTCCACTTTATACTGTATAATTCACTTCAATAAATTTACTTTTTAACTGTCCATTGCAATCGTCAAACATTAACATAAAAAATGACATTGACAACAACAGCATTGAATACACCTTCTGGTCGCGACTGAACAAAAGACTAAATAACTGCCTCAATTAGGCATAGCAAAGGATCAAATTTAATATGTTGACATTAACAGAAGTCTTTATAGAAATAAGGTAAAAGGGTAACCAAATTAAAGAGCCTAACCTGGATTGTGACAGATAAGAGTGTAAGTTAAAAGTCGCGTTACGAACATCCCTGTTTCAGTTTAATGCTCATCAATACGTATATATGTACGATACAAACATGTATTATACAAAGTTTGTACATGTTTGTATTGTCTAATACATGTTTGTATTGTAAAGTACATGTTTGCATTATACACTACATGTTCTGGAAACGCCTTGAGGTCCCCCAGGAAGAGCTAGAGATGAGGCTGGGTTAAGGAAAATCTGGGCCTCCCTGCTGAAATTGCTGCCCCTGCGATCGCAACCCATCTAAGCATAAGAAAACAAGAGGAACAATCAATATTTTATCTTGTTTGAAAGCGTTTTTGATAATATATTTATCCTGTATATAATCTGAGTATAATCTCCTGCGTCACATACGTACCCACCAGGATTGGACAGGCGCTTTACAAATAGCTATCACTGACTCACTGACTAACTGAATCACTCACTCACTCACTGATCATAAAATAATCAATGTAGCTGAATGGCACTGGTGTTAAAGGTTTGCCATTTTGAAATGTGGTTGGACAAGAAATACCTGTTTCACTGACGTCCTTATCTAAAGTCACACAAGTATCACTAAAGCTTTAGAACTTTAAGATTATGCAAATTTAGACCTGACACTGCTGACATCTGTACATTTTAAATAGTTTCGAATAACTATTTTTTGGTGGCACTTAAAATCCAGTTATTATTATTATATTATTTTTATTTGACTCTTACCAATGAGCTAGTTTCCTTGTATAATATGGTGGAGGTGTGTATTCCTTCCTTAAATTGATCATTTTTGTTGTGAAATTGGGGTTCTGCCAGATGGCTGAACGGAGTGAAGGGGCTATTTCTGCAAGTGTTTGATTTTGACAGTATTTACTGTCAGTGTTTTAAAACGTTTTTTGATAGTCTGTGTGACAAATGGAAGATTAGCTAGGAGTAAGTTGTTGAGTTCTTTGTCAATCCAGGATGAGTCTCAGATCATTTAGAAGAACTAATTAACAGCTGAGTTTACGGATTTGACAGTTGGGATTTACGGGAATTATTGTGAATAGATAATTGATTTTTTTTTTTTTAAATAGTATTTTTATTGCTGTTGCTATTATTTCACAGTGATAACAGTAATTGTGTCCAGTGATTTGGGTCATCCTGTATCTTCTGAGAGAAGAGAAATACATGTTCTAACAAATTAGGGGAGATGTGAATTCCTAAATATTGAATGTAAAGACATTTTTTTGTCCTTTCCAGGGCTCTGGCTTCCTAAAGAAGATCAGCACGTCATCTGCATAAAGGATTATTCTGTTCCCTAGTTGTTGTTGGGATACCTTTAATTATGCTACTTCCCCTGATTGCTGCTGCAGGAGGTTGAATAAAAGGAGCAAAGAGGGACGGGGACAGCAGACTCCTGCCTGGTGCCATTGTGTAACCTAAGTTTTATTTTTATATTCCCAGTTTTTTTTTTCTAAATCTATTTCCTGTTGTTCCTCGGTCATTTTATTTTGCTAGGAAATGGAGGGAAAAAAAAGCTGTTTCCCAGAGAAGAGAAGTTTTCTGTGTCATTAGTTTCTAAATAAGAAGCATTTTTTCCTTAAAACCATTTTCAAATTCTCTATCTTTCAGTAGAGATGCGTTAAACCTGGAAGAGTTCGGAAGAACTCAAATAAGTTTTAATTTTAAGACCAAGTATGACTGGTCCCTTGCTATTAAATTATGTATTTTTGTTTCTGATATAATTGATTCCACAGGTTTACTTAAGAAAGTCTATTCTATAGGAAGGGTGTACTAACCTGTGAGAAGTACTCAAATCCTTTCTCATCATGATGTTTCAGTCTCCAGCTCTAAGCAAGTCCATACTCCTCAAATACTATTTATTAACTAAATATCATAGTGAAGGTCTGTATTTGTGACCAAACTGGATCTGCCCTGGCCTGGATAAAGCACAGTGTTAGAGTCACCTCCTATAATCAGAACAGAAGTGGGTAAATCAATTAGATTTAAGAATAAGGTGTAGAAGATGTCTGGGTTGTCCTTGTTGGTATACTTACTTTGGTCATATTGTGTTTGTTTGCTAGGGAAATATTATGATATATCTTCCTTCTGGATCTGAGATTGAGGATTTAAACAATTTTACCTCTTTGTCTGGAGTTGTAATTTTATATAAAGTTACGTGGGCAATTAAGCGATCGCATAATTGTATTTCATGTCTACCAGGTGAGTTTCCTGGTGTCGGTGTTTAGTTTTGTTGGTTGATTTTTGAATCGTATGACTTTTTACTGATTTCCAAGCCCACAAAATTCTGGATGGTAAACCTTATCATGTCCAAAAGTCTGAGTTGTGTGTCCACATGCGGAAGTGTATTAGTGGTTGAAAGGTGAAACCTAATGTGAATAAAAGAGAACAAGTGTTGTTGTTTGACTGCATTCTAAACATCAATTGAATCATCCAAAAAAAATGTAAAAAATATAACCCGTTCTTCTTGTTTTTGATTGACACGTTTATTTTACTTAATCTGTTCCACACTTCACACAATGTGTTCATTATCCTACTAAGGTTGTCTCCTGCTCAGTCCGTGACAAAGATCACATCGATACATAAACAGTACAGACAATAGTAGAAAAAAAAGGTCTGACTCAGAATAATTAAATGCCAGCTTACAGGAAACATAGCGATGAGTGATTCATTTTTCACATTTGTAAAAGGACATATTTCTTCTTTATTCCGTCAGGTTCTGTTCAAAGGAAAAGATTATTTACAAGTCCCCAGGTGAAGACGGATTACACCCTGAATATGAAGCTGTAACAGGTTTTGAAACTCTGCGGGCATTTTGTGGAAGTTTTTTGGTGATCTGTTGTCATAGTAGTGATGTGGCAGGAAATAGAGTCCAAATGGATGAACATTGAAGGGCCAAAATCCATACACATTTACATTTTGACAAATTTCTAGTGCCATGCTCACCATGAATAAACCACTACTGATTCGAGCAGCCTTCACACCTCTGGAACGCCAGAACTGTGTCAGCTTACTCATATATACAGGGTTCAGAAAGACAGGATGAGATGGACTCTTGATACCTTTAAGGAAGTTTATAGTTTTAAAGACCAAACGGTTTTGGCCAGGTATAGCAATCATGGCATCTCCATGTGGTTTTATCCTCTTTGCCAATCCCTGTGTGTAATTTGCTTGTGTTTTCCTGAAAATAAAAGAGGAATTAGAGACGGCTTGAACTAGTTAGAGACCTTAAAATACTCACATTTCTCTGAAAATGCTTGGGTTGGCCGTCACAAAGCTAGATTTATTGCCCACGTGTGTTTTGAAGTCACCATGCAAGGGAGGCAAATTACACCTAAACATAACAAGAACAGGCAAAAACATTTTCGGTCAGAGTAATGGACCATGTGGAAGGTGGAGTAAACTTGGGTCATCTGTGAAAGAATTGTAGCTGACGAAGGAGGAGAAGAGATGATGCTGTAATATGTTTTGAGTGAACAAGACAAACACGCTTGGAAACTATTGGTACAGAATGTAGTTAAGGATATGTGGAAAAATGAATATTACAAATGAAAGTGCGAGTGTTCATGGGTGTGCCATGAGGAGGTAGAGGAGGCTCCACTCTATTTGCAAACCACTGATGTAAAATGCCGAAAAATAGAGAAGATTATGCAGAAAACATTTCTTAATTACCTGATGACAAAATCCGCTGAATCTATCTTCTTCCCACAGTGACTGTCGTAGAGAATTCCTCCATTTCCAACAACAGAACATGTGTCCCAGGTTTTATTGGAAAAAGGATTTTCCTGTTGAAAAAATATTAAATGAGAAAAATAAAAAAAGTATGAACTGTTAGCACTTGATAGGATTTCCATTTCCATGTGAATAAACAAATTATATAGCAAGCATGTTTTCACTATTAGACACATGTATTACATACAGGTGGAATAATCTTGACCAAAGACTTTGACATTGGAGAGTTGACTCTGGTGAGGATTGCGTCTTCTAAGCCATTGCACTGTTTCTTCAGCAGAGATCTGTGGGAATATTGGGATATATTTGATCTGTAATTATACTGAAGAGCTTAGAAGAACCTCTGAAGAACTTTAAAACATTTAGAGTTCTGCACTTATTTGCCTCACATCTTTACAAATGCATTTGGTTTTGCCTTAAAATCACACTGCAGCATATCCCATAATTCCATACCCGAATTTTTTCCGATGCTGCTGTTGCTTCCACCAGGTTCGAGAATACATTTCCGTCACATCCTTAATGAGCTTCCTGTTAGGGAATTCTTATTAGAAAGTGTTTTCAAAGACTTAAACTATACTAAAGTTTTAGTTATTCTTACTCACTTGCAGCCTTTGCAGAATTGTTTAAGGGGCTGTCTTCTCATCGTTGGTAGATTATTTTCCATCCCACTGGTGAAACAAAGATAATAAAAAAGACCAACATTAAATATATGATTCTCAAGAAAACAAAAGAAGTTAGTAGAAATGCCTCAAAACTGTGTTGCCGTGTCCTACATAAACAGACCACACACTGTTTACTACACAGGTTGAAGTTAAGCAGACTCCGTTTTTTTAATTTATTTATCAAACTTTACATTGCTTTTAAGCCTTGTGTTATTTCAGAGTCAAGGTGACCTGAAGTCCAGAAAACAAATGTGTTTTTGGTACCCCTTGTGTTGTCTCTGTGTCAAGGTGAACAACCTCCCTGGCTTCCACAAATACATATGCAGTGGTGGAGGTTGTTCACCTTGATAATACAAGGGATAATAATGTACTACAACCCACCTGCTAACCCCCCCCCCCCCATTATTTTCTCCTTAGAATTTTTTTTGTTTTGTTTTTTTGCCACTCTGGAGCTGTCACTGGTTCAGCACCAGAGCTCTGCCCCATGTAAATGCATTTGTGACTTCCTCTCTGTAAGTAATTTGAGGCTGTTACATAGTGGTGGCCCGTATGGGGAACGAAGATATCATTCTGGTGTAGCAATTTATATTTTGTTGTGAAAGGGGAATCCTTTTTGATTATGTTGTAAAACTGTTAAACTTTGTTGATTGTTTTGTATGACCATTTGTGTTTATAAATAACATCCTACACTGGATAGTGTCCACCGTAGAACAAGTGGTTAAAGTTGGCTCACTCATAGAACAAGATTGGAGTAATTTAAAGGACTACTGGAATCGAGTTCAACAAGCAGGTTCCTTGAATGCACCTAAAAGATCGAACAGTAGGCCGGAACCAGGCCAATTGGGGGGCTGAAGTTGGGGCGGTTTCAGGGCGGCCCTCTTTATTAATTGTTCCTGTCCGTATTAGCGGCGCTCACGGGGATCAGTCCTAGATTCAGGTAGCACTCACTCATTAATGAGTGAATTGTGGAATTGTATTAAGGGTGCAGAAGATTCTTTGGGCCAGAGTGAAATACCCCAATTTGTTATGGCTAATGGTCAAGGAGGCAAGGCGTTGGGCAAAACCATCATGATTTTGAACCTGCTGGATTCTAGAGTTGCAGTAGCCATCCATGTGCTCGACGATGACCAGCTCTGCATGCCATGAATCCTCTGCATTGATTATATGTGCGCAAGTCAGATTGTTTTAAAGCCCAACCTGCAGAAGTACAGTCTACCGGGGGGGGCGGCAATCCACTTGTACTTGGCCGAGAGGTAACCTCTCTCTGATGTTAAGACAGATACTCTGTATATGAATCCTCAAGCTGAGGTAGTCAGGCCACTGCTGCAGAAATGGACTTCAGTTTGGTCCCTTAAGAAAGGCACAACTTACTTAGTTCGACACAAATCCTGACCACTGATGAGGTGCCAGTGAGGAAGAGAGCATATCAAGTGTCGACTCAAAAACAATTTCTAATTAAGGAAGGGTTAAAAAAAGATATTGGAAGACAGAGTTATTGAATCATCAATGTCAGCCTGGGCGGCTGTTGGAGTCGGTATTGAGAGGACTACAGGTAAGGTGTTGCTTTGTTTACATAGATGACATCATTATTTTCTCCAAGACTCAAGAAAGACACCTGCAATACCTGGAGACTTCAAGGAACTCAGTCTTGATGGTGGTAGTGAACAACTACTCCAAATGGGAAGAGTTTTTTGCCCTTACAGATGCGAAAACCCCCGAAGGTCACTCAGATCCTCAATAACACGATTTTTACTCGTTGGGGAGTCCCTGCCTACATGGTTTCTTGCCCAGTACAGCTGCTTATAAGACTCTGCATAGGCAAACTCAAATTCCAAAGGAGGTTCAGCAACATGTCGGTGTAGTTAAGGCTTGGCAAATATGAGCATGTCTGTTTTATTTTTGATGCTTTATAAATTATGTCATTGTATATTCTGTTTGTGTATGTTGTTTTAAATGGTGGGAAAATGGGGGGGAAGTTTTTTAATGGGTTGATGGGAGGGGAGAGGGGAGTGTGAGGTGAGGGGAGGTACCTGTGTGAGATTGAGGGGAGACGCAGAAGAAAAGTGATGATGGACAAACTGACCAAGGACATCAAGCGTGGATTATTCTTTCTTTCTAAAGAACATTGACCGAACACGCAGGAACTCGGATAAGTACTTTGTTTTATCATCTATTGTAAATGCTGTGATTGTGCGCTTGGTTTATTTCAAAATCAGCTTTGTGGGTGTTTTTTTTCATTGAATAAATGCTGCCACTTGGGTGAAATTATGTGACTGTGAAACTCAAAGCGTGACACTTGGCAGCCCTGACTCTGTTAAAGGGCTGGTTGAAAACCAATCAAATATGCACCCATTTGTAAGTAGCACTGTATATGTAAACTATTTTTGATTGTACTGTAGTTTGGTTTAGTTTTGTACGATAGACTTTTATATTTTTATATTTTTATATATATTTATTTTTAAATATTGTAAAAAGGACCAACCAGGGACAGGATTTGAAAACTAGCACAAGCTATACATTCTTAATGCATCACATCAACTGCAAACTTGTATTTTATTTATGTTGACTGCATCGTCCCTGACAAATAAATGAATAAATAAATAAAAATAAATAAATCCACCCGCCAGCATGACTTGCACTTCGGCTGGGCCCCCCACCTCCTGCACTCCGACCCGGTCCACCTCTGCCTTTGCTCCGGCCCTGTCCTCTACCACCTGCACAGCCACTTGATCCCTGACCCACCTCAAGAGACTTGACCACTTTATTAGAATCACTTTATTAAAATCACTTCATTATTCACGTTAGTCTGGTATGCAACTGAGTCCTCTGCATCATCACAATTAAAAGTTGATAACTTCCTTTTAACTTGGTTTGAATTGAATACATGTTTAACAATAGATCAGGTTTATAAAAACTATGATTGTTGACTCAACATCTATGCAATGGTTCAAATGTAAATGACAATCACCTGGAAATTACACCTGGAAATTACAATTAATTATTTTTGTGAGTGGTAAAAATGCATTAGTCATTTCTAAAATAATTTACTGAGGTAAATGATGCGATTAGATACAAGAAGGCAAAATGAAAGTTCCACTTACTCGTTAGATGAGAACAACAACACAGTAACTGCCAAGCTTCCAAGCGTTAGAAGATAGAGAAAAATCAAGCCCTTCATCTCTCTACCCTGTTGTGACCTGAACCATTGGCACATCATGTATTAAATAGTAACAGACAAAACACACCCATTTCCTTTCGATCACTCTTGAGATTTTTCACAAAAGAAAATCTGATGATGCAAGATATACAGAAAAACCTGAATATTCATCACTTTTTAAAAATCTTTCTGTAATACCTCCTTGTCTTTACTCCACACATTTGTTGCGTTTTGTAATCAATACAGGGCATTATTATCACAAGCGGTTATCTGTATTGTAACTTAAACGACAAAGATTCCAGTATTATCTTCGTTATGAAATAGCGGTTCTAGGGCAGTCAAAGTTTGTAATGAAATAAAAAATGTATTATGAAGATGAGCTGTAATATTTCATGTGCTATATTAAAACTTAAAGGGCAACCAATGTGTTGATTTAAGTGTCTCTTGAATAGATCTGGGACCTCTATTGTACTGTCTGTTTGTACAAAACTCTCTTTTCATTGAAATATTTACATTAGAAACAATACATTTCGGGAAATACTTTTTTAGAGTCTCCACCTTCTCAAATCTCAGTTTCAGATTGATGCTCTGACTTCTGTCTTGTTGAGCTGGGTATACTCGCACCAGGAAAATGAGCTTTCTTCAAGCAAGAGGAATGACCGTAGGCCTTTGCAAGCTCCTACACGTACATTTCAAGTGGAAAACTTGTCCTGTCTTAGGAGGATTTTCAAAATCACAAAACAGGATTTAAGAGTATATTTTATGTTGTGATCTATATTGTTGTAAAGTTTATGTTCTTGGTCGTTCATTTTGTGACAATACAAAGATAGAGATTGTATAAATGTGTATGTGTGTATATTTCTTTTAGTTTTCAACATAAAGCTTGGAATACATTTAGTTACATGTTTAAAGAGGTTTTCAGTGTTTTAAAAGTGATCAAAAGTAGGTATTTGGCGACTCCTGCTGTCAGCGTGTGTACTGCTTTTATTAAAAACGTTTAAATAATTTATTTTGAGTTTAAAAGTAAAATAAATACAGAAGCACATTTCTTGTTTAATCTACCATTTTTTTCAAAACCTTCAAACACCAAATTTCCAGCCTCCATTCACAAAAGCTCCAGACTTTTCTACCCAAAACTATCACTGCAAAATGGGTTATCATGTGTTCAAAACCATACATATCTCATATAGCAATTAAAAAGATGCTCATGTCAGAGCATGAATAATTTTGGGCACATAGACATCAGAAAACCATTTATAGCATTCTGTGTTTACTTTTGTTGTCTTTGACTTATACTTAAATTTGTTTTGTTAAATTAGAATCCCAACCGCCGCACAGCAGCAGACAGAAAAGAGCACACAGATGATAAACTACTATAAATCAGAATATTAAATTAGATTGCATATGACTTTATTAATCCATGGGAAATTTCCTTCTGGATATTAGGGGGAAAAAATAAGGAAAGCCAAACAAATCTGTGTGTGTCTTCTGTCCAGACAAGAAAATCTGAATTCATGGTCAGCCGCATCTGCTCCATAACTCCAACTCCTGCGTTCCCCATGCCTGCCTCCAAATGAGTTATTGAATTAGAGCATGAGAGATGAAGAAGTTCTTGAGTCTGTTGGTGTTGCTTCTTAGGAGGAAGAGCCTTTTAACTGAGCTCTCTTCTCTGTTCTGACTGTTTGCAGGGGGTTTTCAGCATCATCAATGATGGACAATTTTCTTTCTAAAGATCTCCTGTGTTTGAAAAGTAGAGATGTTGCATCACCAGCCTTTCATCGAATTAACTATGATTAATTTCTTTGTCCACCATGTGACCGTAGTCTAAGAAGGAGGTCCTTGTGTATACCATGAGATAACTTAGAAATAACATGAGATAACTTTTATAATCTATTGTTTATTGGTTCTGAATTGAAGTAGATAAAAGATATCAGTGGCTAACCTTAAATAAATACACACAGCTACAAATGAATGAAGTCGTGTTTCATTGATGGAAATTTCATCAGCTACTTTGACTTGACCTTGCAACACTAACAATACTTAATTAAGTAAAAGATCATGGTAATGAATCATCTTAGCACTGCCAATTGCTACAATGGATGAAGAAAAGAGTGAAGTCAAAAGACTTGGGCAGGAAACCAAAAAACAGGATTTAGGTTTGAACTGCTTTATTTAGCAAAAACGAAAAGCTAAGGATGGTTTTCTTTTCTTAGTAACGGAGTGAAGATCTTTTTCCCAGCTAGGAGTGAACGTTTCCCTAAGGCGTTTGCCTAGGTTATAAACCAATAGCAAAGCCCGCTAGAGGGCGGAGCATGTACGGAATAGAAATATAAGTTACCTGGATGTAACTCCAGTTCTATTAGTATATGCGAAGCACTCTAACTGTTTTACCAGCTGCTTCTTCTCCGTCATTGAGTTTCAAAAGGGAGATAAATGACGGGAGCAGAGGGCCTATATAGGGGGGCGGACCCTTCCCCCCACTTGGGCAGAGAGTAGATTATACTTATTCAGGGCGGAAGCCTCAAGGGATAAACCAATAGCGAAGCCCGTTAGAGTGCTTTGAATGTACTAATAGAACTGGAGTTAAATCCAGGTAATTTACATGTACATTTTATGAGCTTTCGAGACAAAAGTTATGGTTCAAGATGGTTTCCGCCTCAAAACCCTCAAACCCTCAGTTTTCCTCAACATATGCAGTCTAGGGCAGAAATGATTCCCTTAATTATTGGACCCTCTTCAAAAGCAAACTAAAGGGGGAGGAGATTACACCGCAATTTAGTAGAAAGGCAATTATTGTTTCTTTAAACCCACGTCTGATTTTCTTCTATTTTAACCATTATTTTCTTATTGGTAGCAGAGGAAATGTCATCTATTTTATAATTAACTGTACATTTATTCAATAAATGAACACACAAAGTTACCCCCCCCCTTTTTAAACTTAATTAACATACAGTATATATTGAGATTAAGATTATATCAAAGAAACTATTAAAGAAAGAAATATATATATATTATATATATATACCGGCATAAATATCTCGCGAATAAAACAAGCAACACCAGACTGACAATCAACTGATTACACTCCTAAGACACCTGATTGGTCAAAATGTGTCCTCCTGATTGGTTGGAACAAAAACCTGCAGCCCTCTTGTTCTTTTTTGGTAAATCATTAAGGAGGTAGCAATTAGTTGTTCATGGACACCTTCAGCTAATAGAGTGTTAAAAATAACAAGCCTCTGAATCTGATAATGGGGGAAGTTGATTATGTCTAGGTTTTTGTTGGGAGTAACCTGGAGAAAGACACTTTCAAAACCAGCAGCCACAGGGTTTCTTGCTTTGTATTTGTCTGGTACACCTCTAGGTTGGCCAATAGCATCTAGGTAAGTGGTATCTGCAATCTTATCATCGTAAAATGTATCACCTTCATTAAAGCCTGAAATTTCACATTAAGCTCTGAATTTAGCATTGGAGGTCAGGGGCTTGTCATCTTGGGCATTTGACCAGAAATCTTGGTTAACTGTGACAATGCTGATTGGAGATAGCATACTTACCAAGGTGCAGGTGCCTACCCAATAATGTGGGAGGTGATCATAGAGCTTTGGTGTTCCACACCACCACCAGATGTCAGACCTAACTTTAGAGAAATATTTTCTCGAGGGAAGGTTGGTTAGGTCAAACATTTTAACACAGAAATCATCAGAAACCTTACCTAAAGGCAATTTCACCTTTGCCTTTGGGGTCATAGGTGGGGGTGTACTGTCATTTCTTGTGAAACAAGTGAAATTTCCTTTCACTTGTAAATCAAATAATGGGGCCCCAGTCAGTGTTGTTAGTGGGTACATTTCATCCCAAGTTTCACACTCAGAGTCCAGGTTGTCTTGAGTCATTAGTTGTTTAAGCTTTGTGACCCTGGTCTGGAAAAGCTATACAAATAAAAATTACTTACTTACTTACTTAAAACAATTTTGACAAAGTCAGTCTGGGGTTCTTCATTCAAGGTAATAGCAGCAGGGACCACTAGGTAGCACAGACCACACAGTCCCATGGACGTTAAGTCTGGTAACTTTTAGCTAAGTTAAAAATATCAGTCAACCACAAGTTGGTGTCATTGAGGCCCAGAAACTTACCCCAGGTGTTCGGTTGGTCTTTATATCATTTCAGATCCCACCCTAGAACATTGTTAGACACAAACTGAGGAGTGGGGGGAGCGGGGGTCATACAATGAGGTCCAACAGTAGTGGTGGGGAGTTCTTTAAAATTGACCTTAATCAGTCCAACAGTGTCATGCCATCTATGTTCCACACCCAAAGCCAAATACATGGGGTTAGTTCCAACACTGAATCGTCCACAGTCAGAAGCCCAAACATACTTGCCTTCAAAACTCTCACTGATACCTTTAATGGTGACAAGAATGGGGTCATTTTTGTGAGTGGTTATCATATCAGTGTACAGAGAACCACTCTATTCCTTTCGTGCACATTTTATGACATCACACAAGTCATACTGAAATTTCATGTCAGTACCTTTGCTGTAATCTCGTTCAATTTTGGAGCCGACTTTTTGCAAACATTTATCAATCAATGTCGGTCTAGCTGCCCTTCTAGTTCTATTTTTGGCATGAATGGCTGGTTCCACGATTTTCATGAATTTGAGGTTTGTCTTGTTTTTGACAAGAAGCTCTCCGTTCCACAGAACTTTACAATAAAGGCTGTTCATGCATTTCTGATAATAGGCCTCAGATAACCTTTCCTGTTCACTGTCACTCATCGTGACTGTCCAAAACCAAACTGCAGAGAAGATAAGAGTAACGACAAGAGTGGTTAAGAGTGCACCCACCATCAAAAACTCTTATTTTTGCTCTATTTCTAATTTCTGGGCAGTCCTCTGTAATTAGCCATCATCTCACCTGGTGGCTCCTCCAGGTACTCCATCTCCACCATTCCTGTTTCAAGAAAGTTAGTTCTTTACCTGATCCAATGAATTACCTGTCGGTGTTGGTGCCTTAACACAGCGAATCTTGTGAATCCAGTTGGATTCAAGATCCCCCTGTTGAACTTTTAATGAGTGAGATTGAACTTTTCTTACCTGCCAAGGGCCGGAGTAGCGGGCCTCATGCCAGTGAAACTTTTTCTGTTTTACTAACACCCACTCTTCGACATGCGGCGTGACCTGTAGGTCAGCCATTGGTGACTATCCCACACCCGAAAGAGCAATTGGTAAATGCTTTATACAATCTTTTTGGTTATCTCTGCAGAGTTTCGCCAATTTCTCTTTTATTGTTCTGTTCATCCTTTCCACCAAACCTTAACTTTGTGGATGATAGACAGAGCCAAATTTATGAATAATGTCCCAGGCTTCTTCCACAGTCTTGCCCAGGACCTGGTGGAATGGGAAAAGCTCCCAATCCAGTTTAATTGCTTCTCTTAACATTGTGTCATCTGCACTCAACATGCTTCAGAAAAATAATTGCTTGAATTGTAAAAGTTTCTTTTAGATAAGGATGCCACCAATCTGGACTAATCAGGTGACTCATTGTTTTTATTGAGCCATGGCAAGTTTTTTCATGTGAATCTTTGCACAATATCTGTAGTAGACCTGCAGGGGCCACTATTTTACCGTTTTACCCCAAATCTGTAAATGGCTGAATCATCTTCAACAGCATCTTTTTGCTTCCAAACTCCTGTTTCATATATCCCATCATTCTCCTGTGCCTCCTTCACGTTCACTATATTCACAACAGACGTGTCCACACGGCAGCAGAGTCTGTAAGGATATGAAAATATCTGTAATCAATCATTTAGATTTAACACACAATTCAAATAGTCACTTGATTAACTGATAATCGTTCATATTAAATAATCATTGCCTTGCATTAAAATCCATTCACTGCAACAACTCAAACTCACAGGCCCAGGTCATATAACGCCTTTCACACACTGAGAAAGATTAAACTATCTGGTGACTCCCAGCAAGTCTGTGGGAACCTGTGTAAGAACTCACACTGAAAGATAAAACAGGCCAGCAAGTCGCTGGGAACAGATTCTCTCTAAAAGTCAACAAAATATGGTGAATTTCCACGACCCCCACATGCGACAGCCATTTTAGAAGTGTTTACAGTTACTGACCAATCCTACATGCACAAATGACTAGAGGTGTTAACCTGAATATTCATACTATAAAGATCCACCATTTTGTGAGATCTCTGCATTCTGGCATTCGAAGACGTCTGCGATAGATCTCTCTGCCTGCTAGAGCCTGTGTTTACGTAAGTTTGTCTCTGACTTTTGCATATTTCACTAAATGAGCAATATCCATGAGTCTGTCCTTCATTTTCCACCACCACGTACGAGACTGGGGAGGGGTCGGTTCACCGGAACGCAAAACCCCCACAACTTGATGCCGTGACCCTTGGCGTGATCTGGTGGTCTGAAGGCCTATTCGATTCTGAGACGAACTCTGAGCTTGTTCTCCAGGCAACCAGAGTGGCCACTAGACCTTACTTCAGGAATCAGGTGAGAAAGTTTTTATCTTATTTTTTACATAGATTTTTTTAGTTCGTATTTTTGATTGGGAAAGATTACATATAGTTTTTAGTTTTGGTTGCCTGGAAGAATAAACGTAAGTCTCTGGTTCTGTCCCAAATTTAGATGATATTTTTCAATAGAGCTGATGCTCGTTTTTTGGGGTATTGCATGGTCAGTTGTTGTTTGTTGTTGTTTTAAGTGTAGACAACATAATCCCGGGTTCAGGTTTTTAAGAAGAAGAATTGTTGGAAAATTATGATGAGAATTTAAGTTGAATTGATAGGCAGAAGAGACTGGGTTACATGACCTGGTAACCCCTGGGATTCAGAGTAGGGGTGGAAGCAAAGTGGCTCCCTCTACAGGGCATCTGACTTTAGGATAGGATAAGCCTTTGGTTGATTAATGGAGACGTACTTTTTCCGTAAGCCAAGTAGCTATCATAAATTTGAGGATATATCTGATTTGAGGGGTTTCTCCCAGAGAAGACATCCTCAGCTGTGGGTGTGTAGGACAGTTAGATCTCATTGTGTTTCTTTGTTCTTTGAGGGGGCTCCACAGGTATTTGGCAGTTTAGTCAGTGATAGTGAATTCTTGCGAAAACGATGATGGATAAAGTCTCATTAGTGATTAGTTTAGAGTTAGTTTGACGGGTGTTGAAATAGGTGGAATGGTTAAAGGGTCTCCTATTGTCCACAGGGTGTTGGAAGCGTATTAGCGACCGAGGGGTCTCTCGTCGGCAGTGACTTCGACACTTTAGACACGACAGACTGGTTATAGTCTCGTCCTCTGACCTGTTTTGGTAAAATACTTTTGTCGTCGTATTGTCAGTCTTTTTGTTAAAATTGTCTGTGTCTGTATATTTTTATCTTTGGAGAATTTTTCTCGCTGCGGCACTTGAAAATCGCAGTGGGGGACCATGCATTTCACACATAGGCCTTCACTGGCGCACGTTTGAATGAATCCACCTCTCAATAACTACTTTAAGGTTCTTTATGCACCACAGGGATCTGAACTTGTGCTGTTATAGGTCAATAAGACGTTTAGATCATCATCAAATTAACATCAGTGCATTATATCAAAATATCACTCACACTACAATCTGTGTGGTTTCCATGGCCACGACACACGCTCTGCATCCTCCCCCCAACACACACACTACATGCTTCAGCGACAAACACACACTTGCTTCAGTGTCAAACACACACACACAAGCACCACACATGGTGTGTGTTAATTTTTCTTGCCAGACTTCATTCCGATGATGAACTATGTCTGACATTTTTGTCATAGTTTGGCTGATGAAGTTGAACTAGCAACTGAACAAGGTGTCCTCTATGCTCTCTCTGACACGCTAGGGCCCTGGGACACATGAATAAGAAATGCTTGCTGTTGCTTGCGATTTGATGAAAAAGCAGACAAATCTATCCTTTTAGAGACATGATATCTTCTTGAGTCTAAGATGTAACAGTGAAAAGTTAATCACACAATACCATACTCTGATTGCTCCACTCAGAGCTATGATGAAAGCAGCTCGCCATATGCCACTTGTGTGGTCAACCGATGCAGAATTTTATTTTAACAAATTAAAACTGATTATTTGTAGGGCTGCTGACTTGTCACCTCCTGACTATACTAAACTATTACATCTTGATGTGAGTGAAATTTATGATATATTGTTCTTTGGGAATTAGACTAAAATAGTGAAAATGGTAAAAATAGAGACTGAAATACTGTAAGAGGGAAGGTCAAAGAAAAAAAGAATAGATTTAGAGATGTTTTAAAAGAAACACTGAGACAAATAAAATAAAAATAAAAGGTTGAAGAGCCTTTAAGTCAACCTGAACCTAAGAAGCCAAAACTGCAGCATCTATGAAATAAGAAAAATAAATATCCCATTCTTCTCTCTAGTTGAATAAACCAAACACATATAGACCAAGAGGACATCTCCTTGAAGTGAATATTAATTAAAGAAAATAGTTAAGAATAAGCAAAAGGGTAAACTAGAATAAATACTGTATTTCGGTTATGGGTAGATAAATAAATAAAATTAACTATTACATTCATAAAACACATTTGGACACACACAATCTACTGCTGAAAGAACACTTTCAGAAATTCAAATAGATCTTTCAAATAACACACTGAGCTCAGAGATTTAAAAAAAATGTGTCACTGCTACAACCTGCCCCCTGTGTATGTGAGAGATTGAAAGAATTCCCTCAAACCCCAACCTCTGTTTCTCTCTTCTCAATAAAGTGAAAACATGCTGATCATTTGAACTCTCTGCTAACTTCCAGGTTTATTCATATTAAATGTATGACAAACTTTAACAGACATCCACAGAAATACAGTTTGGAATACACAACTCATGACACACACACAATGTCCTCATCACCACCTGAATAGATTCATAACTGACCTTCTCATAACTTCTGATCATTCTTATCCTGTTAGAGGTGGTGTTAAGAAGCTCTCCAGTGAGGGCACTGCAGACTTTTAAATATATGAAATGATCTCCTTGTTAGAAGGTGAACAAGAAACATGAGCCAACATGTGTAAAGCTAAAAACCTGACTAGCAGACTTTTAAAAGCGTATGAACAAATGTAGTTTTAGGGAAACTACTCTTTGGACATGTGGTGAGTCCGATAGGGCTTTTACTGCATGAATTGTGTGAACAATGGTGTGATGAGCCATAGTTAGATGACAAGTTTTCTGTATTGATTTTATGATAGCAGCCAGTGCCCTGATGCATGTTGGCTGACCTCTTTCAGAATTTTTCTGTCCTCACTACATCCCCCTGTCTGGTAAAGTTACGCTGTGACTTTGCCACTGAACTACACAAACCTTTTTTTGCAACCTTTTCACTTAGATGTCCATGAGAACTCTGGTAGAGTGTAAGATCTGTTTCAAAGCCACAAATGCTTCATCAGACTCCACATTCCAGCCCTCCTCCACTTGAGTCAATTCACAGACACAAGAGCTTTTTTCACAGATACCGGAAGTCCACTGAAACATACTTGTCAGAAAAATGGATTTTCATATGGATCAGCGCATATTTTTGGTCAAAAAATCTCCAGGGTTCATAGAACAATCATAAGCCATAGTAGCTTTATACAGTGCTTCAAGATTAATTTGTCGTCGAAAGACAGCTCTGATTGCAGCCCACAATGGATCTTTGAATACCCCCCTGCTCCTGTGTGAGCAAACACAGTTCTGTTTTAGCAAAGGCCTCAGAGATTTTTCTCTTATATAGTTGTGTCAACATAGGGTGTGGCCCCTGGGACTCCTCTCTTATGTCCCCATTGGTAGCAGAGTGAATGTTATTCTTAAATTCTGTTATCAAATTTTATCAGTTATTTGTCCACTAGTTTCATTTATGTGAACATCAGCTTCAATTCTGACAGCATGTTCAAAGTTTTGATCAAGCAATGTTTTGTGTACTTGTCTAACAGTAATTTCCCTCTTTTTCCCTTTTTGGTATGATTTAACATCAAACTCAACGCTTCCTCACAAGCGGAGGCTGCTTCTGTGCATCTGGTTTTCGTTTTTACTTTATTCTTTACGCCAACACCAGATTTCCTCCGGGTTGTCCTCTCGTGTGGATTGATCTCCTCAGGGGTTTGAGACCACATTACCCTTTAGAACCCCCTCGTGGATTTTAAGTTTAACGGTGTCTTCAGTTTCTGTGTCTGAAGTCTCATGGTGGATTGGTGGTTAAACAGCAGCCGCCATTTTGTTCATATCAAATTTTGTCAATGTCTCCACCACATCAGCACCAAAAACCAGCACATCACTGTACAATTTATGTCATTCACCATTCGCATCTTCTCAGTCTTTCTAGTTTAAATCACTTCCCCTTCTTGCAACAGTCGGAGTGTCATTCCCCACTGATTTTGGCAACACGCCACACTCTACACCTTTGTAAATCGAACGCCTAAATCTGCTCCATATCACAGCCAAGTCACCACCAGGAAATCTAGTCTCATTTCTCTTCCACACCCTGGATTATAAATCCCCTCCCGAGCCCGGAGTTTCTCCATTATTCAATCCAGTGACACCAACTCAAACATAACACAGGAATATATTGTTCCTATGAAGAATTTTTATTTTATATGACTCAATTTTAATAAATGTTGTCACTAAAAATAATTTAAAAAAAAGGTTTTCCATGAAAGTACAACTCTGCGTAAATTCCCAACAACTTTACAGATCAATAGCCCCGGGCAGACTGGTCCCGATCTGTAGAAACATCGCTATATTTAAGGCAAATTTCCCGCACAGGGGGTCGTCCTTTCCGACCAAATTGTTCTTTCAAGTTCCCTGTGTCACTGATTCCCCCATTAAGAGACATCCTAATTTGTCTTCCTGTAATCTTATTATTTAAATGTTTTCGGGCGGGAATAGAAAGGGAATAGTCCATTTCCTGTAAGATCTCCACATTCCTGTTTTTGCTTATACTTGTGACATGATATATCTAAATCTGTTGTTTTCAATTCTAGGATGATCTGTCTTTGAAAGATATGATCGTCATTCCTGCCTGGAGCCGACAGACAGGGGAGCAGATAACTATTTGCTCGCATTGAGTCAATTTAAAAATGTATTTCTTAATCTTTTTGTAACCATTGTTCACCTGCTATACATATATATCTATATACCTATACCCTGAACCCAGCAAAGAAAGAGATTTTCTTTCTTGACTACATTAAACCTGATGGGTTTGGTGACAGTTCCTACCAGAGCATTATTAGGTTTCGTAAATTTACTGAAACCCTGTTCAGTGGCTTGCTTTGCACGTCAATTTTATAGAATTAACATAATTCATAACTTTATTAATATAAAGTTATACATAGGATAAATACTGTGTGCTCTCTGTCCTTTATAGATGCCTCGTTTGAAAGGCTTTTCCCTCGTTTGAAAGGCTTACATAAGTTGTAACTACAGGATGTACACGATCGACTCCTGCAGAGGGTGTGGCCTGGAATTCAAAAACAGTTTACCAGGTAAAAGTGTTCAATTATATGGCTTAGAATCACTCACACATGTACATTAAGGTTATTCTTTGAATAATAAAATGGATTAACCTTTATATTTATTTCCATAGGTTACACTCGGACTGGAAAATGGGGAGATCTGCAGGACTTTTACTCAGAAGGTACCGCATACTGCAGTCATTCTTGCAGTCTAATGCCATAGGCAAAAGTAAGTTGTTTTAAGTAAGAGTATTTACATTCCCTACCATGTACCTACTGCCTTCACAGTTATTTGCCTATAGTTACACATCCAGTCTCCATTGTCCTTGTACATTCTGGTAAGGTGGCTTTTTTCCAATGTTGAGTTGGAGGATTGAGGTGAGTATTGTGTCTGAAATTTGAGCTTCTTCAGTAAAAAAGGAAACATGCCAGCATGATAAACCATTGGTGGTCAGACAGTTTATTACTGTTTTTTGAGTGTTGTGACCTAGAGGTCACATGCTCATGAATATACTGAAAGGCTGTCATATGTCCAGGTTAATATTTACTCAAGAAGGAAGATTTGTATACAAAACATTTCCTCCATGTGGTTTCAGGTGTTTTGCTCCAAAGTTCTGTTTTCTTGGTTGTCTTGTGTTTTTTTTCTTTTTCAGAAAGTTCTAAAAGCACCTCCTCTATTTGGAAAACTGTCAGAAAAGACTGGAGCCGTTAAATGAGCAGAGATTGATCTGTGAAATAGGTATGCCAGGTATTGCAGGTCCAAGTATTTCAAGGAATTCTAACATCTTTGTTATTTGAAAAGCAAATTATTTCGGAACTCGAATGTTTGTATTGCATTGTACAGTTGTTCGTTATTATTAGTAAAACAGCTTCAGCCAATCAGCGGCTTCGTCACATGTAGCGCTTCCGTTGGTTTCAAAGTCACGCATATCGTCAGACCAGGAAATGAAAGAACGGAAAGTGATTAGGTTGACGAACATCGTCTTTTCGTCAATAAATATGTTTTATGTGTGGTAAAAAGTATCATGTAAACGTTCTGTTGACGTTTCTTTAACCAATAAAAAATATTTGAAAGAGACATTCGCATATGAGGCGTGTGACATCATTGCATAGGAAGTGGGGGGGAGCGAAATTGTACCTACACCGGCAGGTCATTTTAATAATCTCGCTCCTTAGCTGAGGTTAGCTTGTTTTTCTTCAGACCCTAGTCCAGTGATTTTCAACCAGTGTGCCGCAAATTATCAAAGAATGGTCTATTTTCGAACTTTATTCATATATAAACTATAAGGCGCATCTGTCCCTTTCAGACATAGGTGTCCAATACGTCAAACACGCTCTACCGGTCGATCGCGAAGCAGATCGCTTGATTTAATAAAATATGATATAAGAAAATATTGAAGAGAGCTTAGATTGGCTGCTGTGCATGTCAATCAAATAGTTATTGCGCCGATTGGTTGTCGAATTGATTGATATGCACAGCAGCCAATCTGAGCTCCAGCCTCTTCCAGTGAACGCACGGCAAAGTTTATGAATCAAGAATAAAAACGGCAAAACGTGCGGACTTCCCGACAGTCATTTTACGCAATTCAGAAAAACGATATAGAATTAAAAGCTTGTTTTTTTAAATAATATATCGAACAAAATCATGCGCATTTGATCGGGTCAGGTCTTCTCTACGAGAGTCACACAAACATCACGTCAGTTCCATTAAAGTCAAGCTGCAGGTTCCAATGAAAGCGCAACAAATGCTGGTTTTCCTCATGTGATCACTTGATCAAGGATACATCCTTAAAACACACTTGTATTTATACAACATCACATGATGACTATTCGTAAATTACCTTTATCTCACGAATATTATAAGAATACGCTCAAACACAAACACGTTAAACAGTTGCAGATGAGCCACACATTCTAATGACGCTCAGACGCTCAGACAAAGCGATGATGATGTTAAGTTACTGATTAACAGTTTTATTCTCGTTAAACTTCATCTAAAGATGTTTTAAATTTTAAATCATCCACCGGTCGCCTCCGTAAATGCAGTATTCTTGTTAATAACCGTGTATGTAAAATATAAACATTTACACCCGAGCACATCTGAACTCATTTACAATAGTGTGATTCATGTCAGACATGTTAATTAACATTAACAAATATAAACTGTTAGTTTGAATTCATCTTTTCATTTGTTTTTGTTTTTTTTCATGATCACAGAAAGGAGAAATTTAAGTATTGTGCTTAATTTAAATATGATCAACATATTGAAATAGAGGCATGGAAAGGGATGAACCCGTCTGAATTCTTCGTTGATTTTGATGAACAAAGGAAAAGGGCTTGAATTCGTGTCACGCACAGATTTTTGAAAGTTGCAGCTCTTGCAACAACATGTGCAGCGTGGCAGCCTTGAGATGTTCCCACTCACAGTGAAGCTGCATGATGGCAACACTGCTGCAATGTGAAGTTGTCATTTTATTTCCATTCAGCCTTCACAGAATGCCTTGACTGGGTTAGGGACCCATACAGCTCAGCATCCGTTGCCGGAAAGGACATGACTTTAAAGGAGCAAGAGGAACTCATTTAACTGAAACAAGGTCGTAGTTTAAAGCTAAAATTTGCTGATCTGCCTTTGGACAGTTTTTGGTTATCTGTTGCCATTCTGGCCAACAAAGCTATTTTGACATTGCTCCCGTTTTCAACCACATATCTGTGTGAGCTGAGCTTCAGTGTGTCTTTCTACCATTCCTACCAGGATATCCATTTTGTGTTCATCGAAACAGGCCCAGGTTTCACACTAAGTGAGTGTATAAACACATTAAAAAACATATTAACTATATTTATTACTGTGTTAGAGTGTCATTTTGTTTGGTGGTGTGCCCCAGGATTTTGTAAATGTAAAAAATGTGCCGCGGCTCAAAAAAGGTTGAAAATCACTGCCCTTGTGGACGCAAAATATTCGGCGTATACGCCTCAGGTGAATGCTGCAGCTGCATTAGCTTCACTCGTGGTTGCCACTCTTCCCATCATAACCTCCCGCTAGGCCTTTTGTTGCTTGGAGCTTCAAGAATCTGACTGCCGTCGAGATCTCTTTCCCTGGGTCTCCTGACTCCTCTGTGATGCGCTCTCCTGAGTCTTGTTGTTGTATCGTTGGAGCAGACGGTTTGTTCACTCTGACTCTGCTGCTTGTGTTGGTGTCAGCTGACATGCTAACAAGCTGTGGGGTTCTCCTTAATCATCTCGTTGTTGTCGTGAAATCCTTGTTCACACTCTGTCTAGATTTCGCTTTCTGTCCATTGTTTTGTCCAGCATTAAGACTGAAGTGGTCTCTTTCAAAGTTTTACAGCTCCCTCTCATGCTTTCAATACAGGGACGGCTGCAAAAAGCTGTTTCGTCGAGCACAGTCTTCTGGGGGTACACTTGTCCCCAATGCTGTGCATGATGTAACCCATAGCAACAGCCTGTAGCGGGCATTAATGAGGCATGATGTAAAAACCCAAATTTATTTCTATTATTACTAAGGTTCTACGAATGCGCGCTCCATACAGGTGTGGCCCAGCAGCCCGAGTGTCAAATACTGCCATTTTGTGGAAGGTGAGGCTTTATATAGGGGAGAATACTGCCCTCTGCTGGGTGGCAAGTGCATTAACTTTTCTCAGCCAGTGGAATGAGTAACCCATAGCGACAGCCTGTAGAGGGCATAGCACACATTCATAAAACCTTAGTTATAATAGAACCTGGGGTACAATGTTTGTAATATACAATGCATGTGTTTATTGCCTAAAACATGTTTGTATTATACAATACAATACATTTTCTGGGAACGCATTGAGGTCCCCCTATGAAGAGCTAGATCAGGGGTCGACAACCTTTACCACTCCAAGAGCCATTTGGACCGGTTTCTTACAGAAAATAAAACACTGGGAGCAGCAAAACCCTATTGACTTTTCTAATTAAATATAATTTCATATAATGTTCACTTTCTTGGTTTGTCTACATGCTATATATAAACAAACTATAAATAAAATGTTAGTTAATGAAAGTTCACCTAAAATTTAAACTTCATTCTTTTTCTACTCACTGTCCCTTTAGGTATGCACAAATATGAAATAACATTTTTGAACAAAAGATTTGTTGTTTTGCATGTTGCTGTTCCTTTAAGACTGAGACAGATGAGGGAGGGGGAAGCGATTAGCCAGAGTTCTGCGTTAATTATCTTGAAAAACGAATGTTCTTATATGAGCAAAGTTACATCTTACAGTAACAGTTTTGGTTGAATAAAAGGTAAACTGTAGGAGAGCGCCTCAAAACATTTAAATTAAATAACCACATTTATACCAATACTTATTTTCAAAAAGCTTGAGAGGGCTAAAAGAAAATTCAAAAATAGAACTATGAGATCTGTGTGATACCAAACTGAGACTAAGGTATAGGTATAAAAGAGTTCTCCCCATAAACTCAATCTGCTCTCATCCCAGCTTCATTTCATGCATCTGATACGGAACTCAGACAGAGCAAATGAAGAGCAAGCAAGTACTCACTGAATTCTCAGACTTGAAACATTTTGGTTGTTTCTTATAATCTGTTGGGTTGACTATATTGTAATCCATGTGATTTTTATTATGTATTATTTTATGCAGAAATCTATAATTGTATTCCACTGAATATATTTTTTTTGCGCAGGGGTTATTGACTCCATCAGAATAGATCAGAATCAGAAGAAAAGATGAAAAAGCACATGAAAATGTAAGTAAGTAATTCACATGATATTCATAGTGCAGCATATATATATATATATATATATATATATATATATATATATATATATATAAAATTACATTATTTAGAACCATCATCGTAATGAAAACAATCAGGGTTGTAACATTTATTAGATGGTAGGTACACTGATTTCACATTTTCTTTAGGAAAACACTATGATAATCACTTATCTTTCTAACCATTTTATTATTGGGGTATTATAAGATTAATATAGTTAATACAAAATCAGAATAATATGATATTTAAATTGGTAAGGAGTAAAAAATACTTTAAGTTAACTGTAATGAAAAGAAAACTGAAAAACTGAAAAAACACCCTGTTTTCTATGTTTACAAAGCTAACTAAAATAAAGTAAACTTACAAGAAAAAAAAAAATCAAGTAAATGTATTCTCTCACAAAAAATTCAGTTTGCTAATAGGGGTGGTGGAAAAATCTTTATCACGATATATATTTGTGCTCTCTTTTGCAATAAATAACCGATATTCTGACGGCAAATTTCGATATTTTATTTGATCAAGGGCTTGTCCCGTTGACACCGTCACTACTTAATCAACCCTGTCCTGTCTGTGGGGGGCACTAATCCCGTAAATAAGTGTAAAGTAGACTCAATCAGCAGCCGGTGAGGAAGACATGTTATAAACAACAACAGAAAAGGAAGATAACGACGGGAGCAATGTGGACAAATGTTTTACGAGGGTAAAATATAATGTAGTACTCGACATCGGTCTTGCAGTGCGCTGATCATATGAACCGCCAGGAAAACAGCTAGCTATAACGGCACATTGAGCGGAAATGCAGAGAGCAAATATTTTTTGATAACTTACTGAGCTACAAGTGTATCAAAAAAAGAACTAGTCGGAAACCCAGGCTTCAATTGTGTGGTTGTTTTGCAGTGTTCACATCATTACAATGTTGAATGTACAACGTTAATGTAAAAGAAATGTTGTACCAAAGTATGAGATAGAGTTACATGTTAAAACTAGATAAGACATTTAACCACCTTTTTAATATGTGTTGTGCTTTTATGTATTCAACAGAACGAATGACACAGCAGGAAATGTAAAAAAAGATCACCGAAAGAATGCCAAACCCATCGAAGAAGATGAGCTTTTATGAACCAGACCCTGGCTCATGCAGAGATGAATGAGATGGTAATTAAGTTAATATTTTAATAAATGGCTTAGCTCATTTTAAAAGTAGTTGTTATTTTTAACTGGCCTTGGGTGCTATAATAACCTAAATCTTTGACAGTCTCTGGTCTCTTATCACTGGGGTTATTATTTTTCCATATATTGGGAGTTTGAGGCACAAATATTGTTTCACAGGATTTTTTAAGTAATTTCAAGAAAAAGGAGCAAAGCCGTCACTTGAAACTAGGTTTTGGTGAATGATTTATGCAATTATATTATCACATCAAATTATTACTACATTTGGGGCTGGGAGATTGATTTTAAAAATGTTATTTCAATAAAATAAAAGTTCTCTCATAAAAAAAATAACTTTTTTTTTTCCAGTGTAAGCATTCAATTGCAAATGGATCTGATCGTTGTTACCTGCCAAAACTTTGTTGCCACTTGATTGACTTGAATTCTTTAAAATATATTGACAATTTTATCAACTTTTTAAACAGCACATTGTTTAAATAAAAATATAATTTGAGATAAAGTCAAATTAAAGATAAAAAGAGACAAAATCATCAAACAGAAATGAGCTAATACAATATAATGCTATCTTCATCTAACAACTTAAGTTGTCACAATGCCAGAATTTCCAACTCGATACCAAAAAGAGTCATGATATTTTTTTTTAAGAAAGATCAGAACAGTAACATCAATGACAACAACAACAAGTAAACAGGAACACCAGAAACAGGATCAGGTCCATATAAATGTCTTAAATTATGTCATCAGAGAACCCAGAGTTGCGTAAGTAACCTAATGCCTTCTCGGCTTCAATCTGTGACTTTAAGAGAAGCAGCGAGGGCCCTTTGCCCTTAGCCAATACATTTTTTGAATATCGATACTTTTGACAACCATACTAACAACATGGTTACAAACTAAAATGTGATAAAATACTCACCACTACACACCTGCACACATACCATTATATTATTTTCCACTTACATATTCTGCGCAATTAATTGATTTATACATTAATAATAATAACTTTAATCATACCAGAATTGCAGCTCAAAATTACAACAAAGAATTCCGTGTAAAAAGAATCCATCCATCCATCCATCCATCCATCCATCCATCCATCCATCCATCCATCCATCCATCCATCCATCCATCCATCCATCCATCCATCCATCCATCCATCCATCCATCCATCCATCCATCCATCCATCCATCCATCCATCCATCCATCCATCCATCCATCCATCCATCCATCCATCCATCCATCCATCCATCCATCCATCCATCCATCCATCCATCCATCCATCCATCCATCCATCCATCCATCCATCCATCCATCCATCCATCCATCCATCCATCCATCCATCCATCCATCCATCCATCCATCCATCCATCCATCCATCCATCCATCCATCCATCCATCCATCCATCCATCCATCCATCCATCCATCCATCCATCCATCCATCCATCCATCCATCCATCCATCCATCCATCCATCCATCCATCCATCCATCCATCCATCCATCCATCCATCCATCCATCCATCCATCCATCCATCCATCCATCCATCCATCCATCCATCCATCCATCCATCCATCCATCCATCCATCCATCCATCCATCCATCCATCCATCCATCCATCCATCCATCCATCCATCCATCCATCCATCCATCCATCCATCCATCCATCCATCCATCCATCCATCCATCCATCCATCCATCCATCCATCCATCCATCCATCCATCCATCCATCCATCCATCCATCCATCCATCCATCCATCCATCCATCCATCCATCCATCCATCCATCCATCCATCCATCCATCCATCCATCCATCCATCCATCCATCCATCCATCCATCCATCCATCCATCCATCCATCCATCCATCCATCCATCCATCCATCCATCCATCCATCCATCCATCCATCCATCCATCCATCCATCCATCCATCCATCCATCCATCCATCCATCCATCCATCCATCCATCCATCCATCCATCCATCCATCCATCCATCCATCCATCCATCCATCCATCCATCCATCCATCCATCCATCCATCCATCCATCCATCCATCCATCCATCCATCCATCCATCCATCCATCCATCCATCCATCCATCCATCCATCCATCCATCCATCCATCCATCCATCCATCCATCCATCCATCCATCCATCCATCCATCCATCCATCCATCCATCCATCCATCCATCCATCCATCCATCCATCCATCCATCCATCCATCCATCCATCCATCCATCCATCCATCCATCCATCCATCCATCCATCCATCCATCCATCCATCCATCCATCCATCCATCCATCCATCCATCCATCCATCCATCCATCCATCCATCCATCCATCCATCCATCCATCCATCCATCCATCCATCCATCCATCCATCCATCCATCCATCCATCCATCCATCCATCCATCCATCCATCCATCCATCCATCCATCCATCCATCCATCCATCCATCCATCCATCCATCCATCCATCCATCCATCCATCCATCCATCCATCCATCCATCCATCCATCCATCCATCCATCCATCCATCCATCCATCCATCCATCCATCCATCCATCCATCCATCCATCCATCCATCCATCCATCCATCCATCCATCCATCCATCCATCCATCCATCCATCCATCCATCCATCCATCCATCCATCCATCCATCCATCCATCCATCCATCCATCCATCCATCCATCCATCCATCCATCCATCCATCCATCCATCCATCCATCCATCCATCCATCCATCCATCCATCCATCCATCCATCCATCCATCCATCCATCCATTGGGTTATAATAACTATTGAAAGAGCCATCACAATATAGGCCTTGGAAGATATGTATTCCCTTATTATACTATAAGGAGGAGGCACTGATAAAAATGTAGGTAAAATTAATGTGACTTCAACTAGTCAATCTTATTGACTCATGAGTATTGGTGGAATCAAATGTCACCCACCACTTAGGAGCACGAGTGGATGGCTTTAAAAAGAGCCACATGAAATGGCTCACTCTTGACTCTTGTCTCTTGTCTCTCTAGACACTTCACGCTGGACTCTTGGGGTGTCATCCCCTTCTCCCCCCCCCCCCCCCCCCGTTCCTGACTCCTCCCCCTCCCCTTTCTGCAACTTGGTGAGAAGCTTCCTAACTGTTTACTTCCTCAAGACGCAAGCAAGCTGCCCGCATCCAAGCTCCAGCAACCAAACTGCTCTTCCAGAAATACCTGTGCATCAAAGACTTGTGAACCCTTGAGCCGAGTAAAGATATGTCTCTGGTTGGTAACATCAACTCTCTCAAGGAAGATCTTTGCCAGCCTGCAACAAAGGACCAGGACCAGACCCAAGAAGACCCGACATCACTGGATCCAGGGCCTTCATTCACGCTCGTCCTCATCCTCCTCATCCTCCTCATCCTCCTCGTCATCATCACGCCTTCCTCTCTCCTCTCGACGACGTAAGAAACTGTAACATTGTCACTCTTGCATTGATTGATGTGTTGGGATTTTTCAAATTGATCAGAGGTAGCAAGATTAGCTTAAAATAAGTTGTAAAGCTTTCCTAGAAGTTGACAAAGCCATCAAGTCAGTTACTTCCTGATTAATTAACATTTTTCCTTCCATAAGCATCATCATTACTTTACATTTTTCTTAACTGATCTCCCTTTTCTCTGTTTCTTTCAATAAATCCTATAAAAAGTGGGTCAGTTGCCTTTACAATTTTTCATTTTTATTGTATAATCAATTTAAGAGCCTCTTACCCAGTAAAGAACATTAATCACGACAACAAATAGTGACTTCAGTTAATGAGATTCATTCAAACTAGTGTTTCATAATTAATTAATAAGGCCAATTAATTAATTATTATCCATGTAATTTAATGGTTTCCTTTGGACTAAGATTCTGTGCGCTCTTTAAATCATAAACTTGGCATTTGACAGACCAACTATCTCTGGTAGCACGCTCTCAGGGAAGCTGCTGGCGTCCGCTGCTTCAGTAGACTCCGGGAGGTGGAGGAGCCTGAGGTTGTTGTGTCTGGCCCTAGATTCAAGCTCCATCAACTTTTTCTCCATTTCTTTATTCCCCTTTTACATTGACATAACTAAATATAGAGATATTTAGAGATATTTAAAGTTGGATTAGCAGGAATGTTGAAATGTAGCTAGATTTCTGTAGTCTATGGTTGTATACACTACAGACCAATGCCACTCAAAGCAAATAAGTATTTAAGTTATGCACGCATTCCTGGACAAAATAAGCACTTGCTAACTATTAATTTGTTGGTTTTTTTTCTCTTTTTTATTATCCTAGTTTTACCAGTGAGATTGAAAAAAATACTGTACCAGTGATGAAAAGACAACCTTCCCAATTATGTAAAGGCTGCAAGTGAGTAAGACAAACTACAACTTTTTAGTTTCATCTTTCCGACACTTTGGATAAGGTTTATCTGATCTAATAACAGTTTCCTTACAGGAAAGTTATTGATGACACTGTGGAAATGTATTCCCGAACCTGGCAGAAGCAATAGCAGAATCAGAAAATTTTGGATTTGCATTTGTAAAGATGTTATACAAGATGAGGCCTCTAGATACTTTTTTAATTTCTTCAGAGGTTCTGAGTTTATCTATAGTTACTCAAATATCGAATCATTCTACAGATCTCTGCTGCACAAACGGTGCAATGGATTAGAAGACGCAATCCTCAACAAGGACACCCCACTATTGTCAAAGTCTCCCTTCCAGATTCTTGCAAAAACTACATGTGTCTATTACTACAACTTAAATTGAATTTCCTCAAAATTATTATGAGTAAATAAACCAGAGCAGAAAAGAAGATTTTCACAAATGAAATCAATGGAAGAATAAATTAGACACAAAAAGTCTCCATGCAAAATAGTGGCACTTTTTACTTTTCAAGTTCATGCAAAGTCATAACTGGTTATAGGCTCATGAAGCTTCATTAAGCAGTGCCATGTTGGCTAAAAGTCAGTAGGTGGCATCATCAGTTATAAAATGTGATATTTTATTAGACAGAGGCCACCATCTAGTGTGCTCTGAAAATAATGACACTTCTTCATGAAGCTTCAGATGACCATCACTACTCATAACCCCACCATTCACTCTTTCTGAACTTTTCCAAACTTCCATTAACATTTTACACATATCCACAGTTTATAATAATAATAATAATAATAATAATAAATTCAAACAGACTTAGTATTAAGGCGCCTTTCATGACATACTCAAGGTCAGTTATATTTTAAACATCAGAGCATATTAAAAACAGAGTAGCATAAATGGATTAATTGGCAAATGTTGAGTATATTAAGTCAGCTGCAAGAGGTGGTCTTGAACGGATTTGTTTTTAGGCGTTATTTGAAATAGTCGAATGAGTTAATGTATCCGAGTTTGGATGGTTGACTCTTTGTACAGCAACAGGATAATAATGTAAAAAAAAAAAAAACCTATCACCACCTGCTGGTGAAACTAAACAACAATAAGTCTAAAAAATTTCAAAATAATTTTCAAATATCCAAACTTCAGTTATATTATTTGTATTGTCTTGTCAGAAAGATGCAAGACATGCACAGCAAGAATAAGCATTTTTTATTCAAGTGATTCAGATTACTCTTAATATTTCTCGGACGATCCTACAATAATAATAACTACTTTTAACTACTTACAAAGTACTTATATTTTGTTGCTGCATTTACTGTGTAAAGAAGGGTGACTTGCTTAAGTCTTACATTTTTCTGTCAGGGCTGCGGAGAGCTATTGCTATGTTGTCCTTTTGCTGTTGATTGTATTAAGTTTCCAGTAAATTACAGCTCAAAATATTTTTTTTTATGAGCCGGATGAAAACTACGTCATAGACCACTGCAGACCCGACTGGAGCTTGAAGGGCTCCACACGCTATTGCCTTTTTGCAAGATGAGAATTACTTTCAGGATTTTCTTCAGGAGCTGGAAGATGATGGTTAGCGGCCTCAACTATTTGAATTATTTACGTTGTAATAGTTATGTACAGATGTTCATGATTGCTCTTCTTTTTTTCACAGGAAGAACTGGCCCAGACAGTGAAAGTGTGGACACTACTGAGTCAGAGAGTTGCAGAATGGTGTTGCAGTGGCTCACGGGGCAGGCACACAAGCCTGTACTGCCAAGTTAACGTGACATTTTCTATATCACCATTTTGTTTAATCAGTTAGTTAATTAATTAGTGTTCAATAATATTTTCCATGTTAGTCCTGTTTGAATAAAGATTTGCTAAAGCAATGTTTTTTGGTTATCAGAGCTGGGTGTGGATTGCCTTTTCTGCATCCAAATTTTCAAAACACACACCATACACACATACTGTCTTATAAAATACCAATAAAACAAGAGTTTAACTAAATATAACTAGAATAAGCCAGTTTAAAAGTTAAGATTTAAAAATGGTCCAAATGGAAAATCATGTGGGACTTCCAGAGGTGAGGGGCTTATTGGCTAAAGGCTCTGGACCCCATGATGGCTCTCTAAAGATCTGAGTGTCTGTCTGTGGCATGGTTGTTGAGGGGTTTCAAAGTAAAGAGGATCTTGTAGCTGATATAGTAGGTGATGGGGAGCTAGTGAAGTTAGGTTAAGTTAGTTAGTTAGGTTAGGTAGAACTTTATTGATCCCTTAGGAGGTGTCCTTCGGGAAATTGTTTTTCCAATTAGACACAGCAATACAGACGGTTATTCATAAAAATAAAAATAAGAACAAGAACAAAGAGAAATAATAAAGAACAAGATGACACAATCTAAGTCTAAAGATAAAGAACATTGATCAAAGACAAATAACAAAGACAAAGGATAGAACGATTTTCACTTCACTCCGGCCCCCAAACTCAGAAGTGTACAATTAAATAGCCCAAGGAATGAATAACTCCTTGAGTCTATTAGTGTTGCATCATGGGAAAGGGCAGAGAGGATGACTGTCATCATCCATGATGGACAGTAGTTTGTCCAGTGATCTCCTCTCAGAAAATGTCACCAGTGAGTCCAGCTTCATGCCAACCACAGTTTTAAGAATTTGTGTCAAAAGCGAGGAGAAAAAAAAGACATGTAGTGATTTTATATGCCTTATAAAAAGGTTTATTTTCAGAACATCTAAGTTCTGGTAGAGTTAACTTTAAAATTGCCTCTAGGTAAGATTTTCCTGAAGAAAGGGGACACCACCCTTGTTTTATAGTGCAAGGGAAACTATTAAATGTACGTGAATAATAATTAATTAATTGGCCTAATTAATTAACTATGAAACACTAGTTTTACTCAATCTCATTTAACTGAAGTTTACTACTTTTTGTTGTGATTATCTGTTCTTTACTGAGTAAGAGGCTCTTAAATTGACCAATAATTACACCAGAATAGAGACGCGAACAACGACGTGACGTTTTATAAATTTATTTAAAAAGGAATGAATAATGAATGACAAAAATGAGTATGTTATGGTAAGTTTTGGAACCGAGAATAAAAACGGAAACGGGAAAAGAATCGTGTACGAAATCTTACTTGACTACCCGCATATTAAACAACCCAGACACAAATCAATTTGTTCAAGATGAAGTGATCAGCTTCTTACTTGACGGTAGATGGTGAACGGAGGTTTAGGCAGCAGCTGGAGACCAGATGAAGGTGGCAAGCGGGTGGATGTCAACAGAGTTGGAGGATGAGGATGAAGGAGAGGATGATGAGGAGGACAGTCAGGAACGAGGGAATCAAAGTTATTTCGACGAGGGGACCAAACGTTCCGATGAATCACAGTGTCGTCTTCCTGGTTGTAGACACCTCACGTGAATGCGCTGAACGCCTGGAATGTTCACTTTGCTGAGGGAAAGTCTTTAGGTCAGGAACACTTTCTTCTTACGGGAGGTAAGGATGATTCATGGGCTGTTTGCTTCTTGATGGAGATTCACAGTCTGGGAGACGTGCTGCGAATATTGGAATAATCGGACCGGTCTGGTCGATATTAAAAAGAAACTCACGAAACTTTGCGGAGTCTGGAAGGATGCTGGAAGCGGGTCCTTCAGTGCGGTCCTCAGTTTGGGCTTGCAGGAGCTGAAGTTAGGAGGCCGGAGATCGTCTTGAAGGCAAAGTTGGTGATGAACCAGTTTATCACGCGGGAGGTGATAAACTCTGATGTTACGAGGTACACCCTGATGTTAAGAGGTACGCTCTGATCTTTTGGAGGAAACAACACACTTTCTCTAAGTTGAACACAGTTCTTATTTTGAAACTTAGTGATCATAAAAAGGGGCAAACCCTTATGATTGGTTGACGTTTCTTCGGCGGGAAAAGGGTCCTTCCATACTGACACCTCCTCCATCTTACCTCTCCAATTGTCTTTTCTTCTCGTCACACAAGAAAAATCATATGTACATTAAAAATGCTTTAAAACCATTTGTTCTTTCTAGATTCTTTTCCCACGGAGCGCGGACATTTAAATAACACCAAACAAAGTCGACTTAAAGCAATAATTATATCTTACCTCAAAAGACGAATGACGCGCACATTGTTCCGTCAAGTTACTGCACAAACGTGAGGACAAAAACGCATGTTCTGGGACGAGTAACAACAGGTGACGTCAACATCCGGAGGTTTGGAGGAAGTTGCGTATGGAGTTCGGCAGTTTGAAAACTTTTTAGCTGACGCTGAAACTACAAAAATGAACTCGGTCTTTATACAAGCACACATCTACAATTGTATTCCATAGCGCTTTTAAACAAACAAGCACAATATCTGGTTTTATTCCGTACACGATCAGATTCTACGCCTGAGCTGTGTAAAACAATTGAGGTCAAATACAGATTAAATGCACATTTTTCAAGTTAAATAAACAAGGAACATTTATAAGGAACTGGATCATTACTTTGTCAATGTGTGTTTTTCTAAACTCCCGTTTTTTAGCGTGTGTGACGTCACCTCTGCAGGATCGCGATTACTGTTGACAAACGTCACGTAGATCGCTCATGATCGCAGCTAAATAAAAAGAAAACATATGTCCATACACGCAATCTCAATGAAAGGTTCTATTTTCATAGGAAAGCGCACCAGATTATAAAGATTATCAAGCGAAATAGCACATCCAGACTTTATTTTAACATAAAACAATGTCAACATTGTGGAGTTGAAACACCTAAAAATATACAATATAGTCACTTTTACAGGACCTTTTAAGCATGTATTACTCCGCGAGAGCCTCTTGTCTTCCGCGATGTGTGAACAATCCAAGCTTCAAAAAAATACAAATTAAGCATTTTTTACCGGTTTATGGTCGCCGTGTACCACCTCAAAGTGGTCAAGGTCGTTAAGCACAATCGGGGGTAGAATCGCAGTGTTGACATTAGACATTTCAAGTGCGCTACATAGTTTTAGAATTACGGTAGCCAAATGACAACAGCGACACGTCACGTCACGTTACCATGGCAACGAGGAGTTGAGCGACGCGTCAAATGTTACCCGGGTAGGCTAAAACCAACGTTTTTGTCCCCCCTATACCGTCACCCTAGTGACGCCCAGGGGCATTGCACGGCGTCGGACGGTATGATGCCTCGGGTGTGAGGACGTGTTGGCTCATGCCATGATCCCCCACTGCCGATGCACGTGGGACCGGAAGGTCCTCATACACCAAGAGGATCGGGTTATTAGAATAGCTGATCGCAGGAGACGACCGCTCCCGCCTACCAGCCAGGTCAGAAAGTCTGGCTTTCAACCAAGAACCTCCACCTGAGGGTCCCTTCGAGGAAGCTGGCGCCGAGGTTTGTGGGTCCATTCCCCATTACCAAGATCATAGGCCCGGTCGTGGTTCGCCTGCGTCTGCCACAGTCCCTCCGTGTCCACCCTACGTTCCATGTGAGCCAAGTAAAGCCTACCAAGGTGGGGGTTGAATAATTTTGATTGCAACTTTATATGAACACATTAATCCATACACTGTTCACCTGATTAGACGTAAATAGGGCTACATTTTTATTTCAAATCCATTCTGCTGGTGTTTAAATACAAAAAAAGACAATAACGTTGATGTTTATAATATGCATGGTGCTTTAAAAATTGAATTATACGTTTCAGGCTTACATTGTAAATGAGAAGTTGTTTGGGTACAAGAGTATGTAAAGATAGATAAAACTTTGGAGTGTGGGGTGGTGTGTGTTAAAATGATTACAACCAAAACATTTCTTAGATAATTTATTTAAAATATATAATGTTAATCAGAACATTAATGAAAGTTAAAGTCTAAATATATTATGCAATCTATCCATTAATATATCACTCTGTATTTTGACAGCAACAGTGAAAAAATAGGAAGTTGTTAGGATCCTAATAAAGTTTTATAAAGATGGATGTCGTCAGAAATACAAGCTGTAGTGATTTATGTTAAATTCCTATGTTCAAGAATAAAAATAAGAAAAAACACTCACATTTGATCACATATAATCTATAAAACAGCTGCTCCAATGATTGCTAGTAAATGGTCTTCATTACTGCTTCAGGTGTTATTTGACACTAGGCTCTCTCTACTGTGGGCAAACAAATTGCCTAAACTCCACCCCTTATTTATTTTTCACTGAGCGTGAAGTAAAAAAGATCATCCCATTACTTTTCTGGTGTAAGCCCCATCGTCTTATTTTAAATAGTGATTATAAATGTTTTTATGAACAAAGTATATCACAGATAAAAGCTAACAATCGTTATGAATTATAAAAATGAAAAGGCAATCATCCTTGTTTTGTTTATTTTCACCTAACATATTTGTGACTCACCGGTAGATCAGGATCTTGTTGTTGTGCAGCTCTGTTCTAAGTTTCCCTTTTGAATAGTTTTACATGAATGGGCTGGGAAAGAGAGTTGCTATGTTATTAATTAAATCCAGATACATTATATGATAGTGTTCTGTAATGTTGATGTTTGAGTTAAGTTACATTAGTATGTATACATGTTGATGGTAGTTTTTTATTGTTTAACAGGGTTTATAGAATACATATAAACATTATAGCTTGAGAGATTGATTTTATATAAAAATGTTGAATCTGAGAAATATATTTGAAATACATTTGAAAACCAAATAACCAAAAAACAACGCTTGAGATAGAATAGGTAGAAAGTAATATGTCTAGGAGATTAGATAAAAAATGAACACACAGATGATGAATATCAATGGACAGAAGACCCTGTCTCACTTCCCAATAACAAAAGCATGGGGAGGCCACGTTCTTAAAGACAGAAAAGCAGTCGGAGTGGAAACCATGAATGCAAACCAAATCCCTGCAATGGCCGAACAAGGTGCTGCTATTGATTTCTCTGAAGAAGTCTGGAGAAAGTGAAAAAGGCATTTGCAATCCCTGAAGAAACGTATGCATAGGCACATTGGCCCATGTCTTAATTTGTATAAACTTAGAAATAAGCAAACAATTTGTGCATGTTTTTACATGACCTAACATAATGTCTCTTCAAGTCTTGAAGCATACGCTTTATGAAGGACAGGGAGTAAAATTAATCATTTAGTGTTTGTGTGTACTGATGTACTAAGGGGTTTTTACGCACAAAAAAGTGCTTAACAACCTTTCCACGTCAAAGTGATTATGTATCAACACTGAAAAGAGCAGTACAAAGTTCATAATTCCTGCATGGTCTGTAGGTCAAGTACGCCCAAATCAGCTGGTTCGACCATTTGGCGGCACTCAGTGGCCATGTTGAGATGTTCACATCAGTTACATTAATGATCAATTTTGATCATAAATCAACACACAGTAGTTAACTTATTAAACTTTGTTTGTTTTGATCGCGGGGAGAAAAATTATGGACTCTGTTCATTTAAATATTATTTAAATATGTAAAGAAGGGCGTGGAAAGGGACGAACAAGTCTGCGATTTATTCTAGGTTGATTGGGATGTACCAAGGAAAAATGCCTAAATTCTTGTTGCTCACAGATTTATACATCTGAATATTTTTGTGCTGCGACATCATCTGGATTTCAGCTTATGGATATATTTAGTAGAAGATCTACAAACGTCTTAGTACATGAGGCCCCTGGATGTTTTGTCTTCTACTATGAATATAATGCAGCACACATGGGCTGCTGATTTCTAAGATCATGTACTGATACAATATACAGTATTGTTTCAATACGTTCGAATGCTAATAGATGTGTGTGCCAGTTCTCGCTAACGTTTGGGTCCTGTGGTTCCTATCCACCTTCCTGCCTGTCTCAGGGAAACAAAACGAAACTGATGATTGCCAACCATCCATACCTGCAAATTTTAGGCCCAAAATAAACCTGCTAATAAAAGATATCTTCATAAGAACAGAGTCGAACACCAAGGAGTGGAATGTGTCTAAATCGGAAATGGTTCAGGTGTACAGTATGTCCAGAATCCCTTAAGTCAATTAAGGCTGAACTTTATTGATTGCGTCATTGGAAACTACATCAATATATAAAATAATTAAATATTGTAATCTTATACAAGGTAAGGAAATCTTTATTAAAAAAGTATTTAAAGATAAAGGTGTAAAATAATGGTTTAAATGTAATTCAGCATATGAGTAATGTATCCCTTATTTTGATTAATTCCTGATTTGATTAAATCTGATGCATGAATTTGTTAATTTGCCATATGTTCTAAAATGCATTGATTTCATAGAGAACAATTGACTTAATAAAATCAACATGATGTACTTTTAATGATCAGATAATATTTTGCTGTTATGTTTTTGAAGGTTAACGACCATCGTTAAAGCAAAAAAAACAACAACAACATGAATAAGTGAGTTGAGTTAAAACACTGCTCTGAGCCTCTTGAATTATAATCAGGTTTTCCGCATTAACTTAACACACACATTTTAACAACTGTATTTCATTGTCTAAGTACTTACAGTTTCAAATGTATCTAACTTGGTAGTTTTTC